>NW_021941570.1:70303-98937 GCF_902148855.1 Sphaeramia orbicularis | reverse complement strand
CTGATTGGAGCAGATACGACCATGTGACCAGGACTCACCTTTAGAGTGGACACGTCTGATTGGAGCAGATACGACCATGTGACCAGACTCACCTTTAGAGTGGACTCGTCTGATTGGAGCAGATACGACCATGTGACCAGACTCACCTTTAGAGTGGACTCGTCTGATTGGAGCAGATACGACCATGTGACCAGACTCACCTTTAGAGTGGACTCGTCTGATTGGAGCAGATACGACCATGTGACCAGACTCACCTTTAGAGTGGACACGTCTGATTGGAGCAGATACGACCATGTGACCAGACTCACCTTTAGAGTGGACACGTCTGATTGGAGCAGATACGACCATGTGACCAGACTCACCTTTAGAGTGGACTCGTCTGATTGGAGCAGATACGACCATGTGACCAGACTCACCTTTAGAGTGGACTCGTCTGATTGGAGCAGATACGACCATGTGACCAGACTCACCTTTAGAGTGGACTCGTCTGATTGGAGCAGATACGACATGTGACCAGACTCACCTTTAGAGTGGACTCGTCTGATTGGAGCAGATACGACCATGTGACCAGACTCACCTTAGAGTGGACTCGTCTGATTGGAGCAGATACGACCATGTGACCAGACTCACCTTTAGAGTGGACACGTCTGATTGGAGCAGATACGACCATGTGACCAGACTCACCTTTAGAGTGGACTCGTCTGATTGGAGCAGATACGACCATGTGACCAGACTCACCTTTAGAGTGGACTCGTCTGATTGGAGCAGATACGACCATGTGACCAGACTCACCTTTAGAGTGGACTCGTCTGATTGGAGCAGATACGACCATGTGACCAGACTCACCTTTAGAGTGGACTCGTCTGATTGGAGCAGATACGACCATGTGACCAGACTCACCTTTAGAGTGGACTCGTCTGATTGGAGCAGATACGACCATGTGACCAGACTCACCTTTAGAGTGGACTCGTCTGATTGGAGCAGATACGACACTGTGACCAGATCACCTTTAGAGTGGACTCGTCTGATTGGAGCAGATACGGACCATGTGACCAGACTCACCTTTAGAGTGGACTCGTCTGATTGGAGCAGATACGACCATGTGACCAGACTCACCTTTAGGAGTGGAACTCGTCTGATTGGAGCAGATACGACCATGTGACCAGACTCCACCTTAGAGTGGACCGTCTGATTGGAGCAGATACGACCATGTGACCAGACTCACCTTTAGAGTGGACTCGTCTGATTGGAGCGATACGACCATGTGACCAGACTCACCTTTAGAGTGGACACGTCTGATTGGAGCAGATACGACCATGTGACCAGACTCACCTTAGAGTGGACTCGTCTGATTGGAGCAGATACGACCATGTGACCAGACTCACCTTTAGAGTGGACTCGTCTGATTGGAGCGAGATACGACCATGTGACCAGACTCACCTTTAGAGTGGACTCGTCTGATTGGAGCAGATACGACCATGTGACCAGACTCACCTTTAGAGTGGACACGTTGGCGATTCGATCCAGAGGACTCATCAGGTCTGCAGCGATGAACAGGTCCTTCTTCCCCGGTAACTGAAACAGACGACAAAAACACAGAAACACAGACAGAAAAAGCATCAGTGAACGAAGCTGAAGACAAAAGAAGACTGGACTGAAGGGGTCTGGGTCTGGTTCTGGGTCTGGGTCTGGTTCTGGGTCTGGTTCAGAGGGTTCGGATCAGTCCATCCTCCCCTGAGCCGCACTAAGACCAGACCCTACAAGTACAGGCTCTGATGATGCCATTTTTGTTAAATTATGAGGTTTTTTTATAACTACGACTTTATTCTCATACACTGTAAAAAAAAAAAAAAAAACAGTATTATTCCGGCAGCTCGGGCACCGAAAAAATACTGTAAAATAACCATCTGATAAAAATACAGTAATTTTCCATAATTCAAATACAGTTTTTTGCTCTAACTTTACATGAGATTTTACATATTTTTTTGACTTTTTAAATGTTTAATAAAGAATATTTTCATGTATTAAAACAATCCAATTCCCTATAAATATATATATAAATAATTTTCAGTGAGACTCAGTTGTCCAATCCACTGATAAAAACTGTATTTGGACAGTTTATCAGTGCTTATACATGTTATACATTCACAAAAATACATTTATTCAACAGTTTTGTTGTGAAACCTCCTGTGATTACACAAGATATTTGTCAATTAACAAACAAGTCTGGTTCAACTGACAGAACTAATACTTCTGTTACCGTTAATTGTCAGAAATTTTATCTGGTTTTAACATTTTTTACAGTATTAAACTTTAAATTAACAGTTTAATCTCATAAATAGAAAAGAAATATTTGTGAAATTATGATACATTTGCAAATGTATTTGAACTGTATTTTTCTGTGAAAAATGAAAACATTTCTTTTAAAAAATGGAAATTTTTTGTTCTTCACAGTTCCAGTTTTTTCCTGTTCTTTTCCATTTGACATGTAAAATCACAGTCTGTTTTTGTCATTTCATTGATATTTTCCTGGATCTGAAAAATACAGGAAAAATCTGTCAAATAAACAGTGAAAATTCTGTTCAATTACAGATTTTTTTAAAAGTGTAACATTGTGATTCTTTTTGTATTGGACTTTATTCTTATTAAATTACAGGTTTTATCTCCATATTTTCTGACTTTCTTCTGGTAGTGCCCAGTGTTTTTCTTTTCTTCTGTGGTCCTAATACTCTGTCGTAGCTTTATTCTCCAGTTCCTCCGTATTTGTAAAACTAGGTTGGCCTCAGTTTCAGTTAGTTTACTAATCATGTAGGAGCACAAGGTTCACAATCACAAAATGAGACAAAAACCAGGAAAGATCTGATCATGAAACCAAGAGCTGCACTAAGAAGGACCGTTAGCCAAAACAATAGGTCATTTCAGGTCTGATTGGAGCCAAAAATACAGCATCAGTGAATGTTAGCTGACCCCAAACAGGATCCACAGATCTAGGTTTGGTTTCCTGGATTTGTGGATCCAACTCCTTCTCTTTTCTTTTTCTTTGGGTGTCTGTAAACGATAGCTCCCACTGCTTTAAGAACCTGAAAATACAATCAACCAACAACAGCTCTGACCCAGTTTGGATTCAGTATTGTTCTTCAGTTCAGACAGGACTGAAGCCAACGCTGTCACTCATCTGCCTCTGTCTGACACTCAGTGGGCGGAGCCACTGTGATGTCACGTGCAGACCCTCTGTTCTATGTGTTCTACCTGGTCTATTCTATTGAATTCTATGTGTTCTACCTGGTCTATCCTATTGAATTCTGTGTGTTCTACCTGGTCTATCCTATTGAATTCTGTGTGTTCTACCTGGTCTATCCTATTGAATTCTATGTGTTCTACCTGGTCTATCCTATTGAATTCTATGTGTTCTACCTGGTCTATCCTATTGAATTCTATGTGTTCCACCTGTCCTCCCTCATGTCTGACTTAAACTATAATCATGGATAAATGTACATGTTTGAAGGATAGGTGGTGAAATGTACAAACTGAATACAAACACGTACTGCATACATTTACTTTAAACTCGTATTTGAAATAGTGGTGCACATGCTTTGGCGCACCCTAGTGGTCATATGTGTACAGTGGCCCAGAGGTGCAACAGCCCAAAAAAATTATCCATATAAGAAAAAAAAAAAGAGAACAACCCCAACAATTATCCACTATAAGAAAAAAAACAAAAACCATAATCTACCTTTTCAATTAAGGGGCGCTGTTTACCCTAAAGGTCTCTTGCTTTAAATTTAGACCACCACAAAAATTTTTTTAAGGCTTTCAGCTAATGTGGCTAATGCTAAGGAAGTGCCCCACCGCCTAGTGGATAATTTTTTGGGCTGTTTTCTGTTTTTTTTTTTTTATAGTGGATAATTTTTTTGGGGCTGTTGCACCTCTGGGCCACCGTACATGTGGTTCTAGTGCAGCTGTAACCGGACTTGGACACTGGACCAATAACAACACACCTCCACCTCCACTGGTTCAGAGTCTGACCTGAACCCTTCAGAACAGCTGTGTGTGTGTGTGTGTGTGTGTGTGTGATGGAGCCCGGACCCTGAACGCATCATCTCACCTGTTCCAGCAGGTAGATGAGCTGGTCTCGCGCCAGCCTCTTCAGCAGAGAGAAGTCCGGCAGTTCCGGGGAGTCTTTACGTCCACTGTGAGCCATGGTCCGACCCAGAACCAGACCGGCCTGAACCTGAACCAGAACCAGACTGGACCGAACCACAGCTGAAACCCACCCCGAGCACCGGAGAGCGCGCGGCTGTCGACACGGACACAACCAAAACAATGCGACCTGTTAGCTTAGCATGGATGCTAAAAACACAGAGGCACGGTACAGAAACAGTGAACGCACCACACGGTACCGTCACCCACCGGTACCGTCACCCACCGCGGACACGTTTACACAAAGAAACAAACTAAACACTACGACAACCCGAGAAAGGAGACGTTTAACGGGCAGCAGAGCCGTGATGTTAGCCCTGGCTCTTTCCTTCCTTTCGGCCCAGACGGAACTCAGCTTTTGTTTCCACCCGGAACACAAAGCGGACGGACCTCCGCCGGGAACCTCCGGGACCGGACTGTCGGTAACACCTGACGCCCAGCTCCGCCACCATGGACTCAGACCTGGCTGTTTTAATAGAAACTGTGAATTTTGCAGCAGAAAAGCATAAGAACCAGAGGCGGAAGGACCCGGACGGAACCCCGTACATCAACCACCCCATCGGTAAGGCGGGACGCGTTCAAGGACCGCTCGGACATCTGTCAAGTCTGACTGTGAAGGTGTTGCGTGCAATGTTTGGAGTTCGTGTTGTCACTAAGCGGAAGAAGCAGCATTCAGAGACTAAACTTCAGAAAAACAGGACAAATACAGGGACTGAAATGTAATTGTAATCCACATAAAAATACGATTACATCACAGTAAAGACAACGGAGTGATAGAGGCTACAAAATTATTAAAATACCAGTAAGAATACTATGAAAAATACACCATAAAAGTACTATTACAGCGCTGTAAAAAAATAAAACTCCTTTAGAATATAATTTATAAAATATTACTGTAAAAAAAAAAAAAATTAATTCTGAAAGGTTGTTGACTTTGTCCTCTTTATTTTTTAGGAGTAGCAAGAATTCTGAGTCACGAAGGAGGAATCACAAACATCCAGGTTCTGCAGGTACGAATGAACGTCAGCAAAAACTGCAACACTCCAATCAACAAACCTGCACTGTCACAAAAAAGGCAGAGAAATAATCCTAAAATAATAATAATAAAAAAAGCCTGTTTATTTCTAGAGTGGTCTTCAAAAGTTCAAAACTGGTCTTCAAAAAGACCAGACGTACGACTGGAGCTGCACCGATCTGTGACTTTACAATCCATTCATCCATCAGTTGTTTTCTGTGAATCGATTAAACAATTATTTGAGTGGGCACAAAAAAAAAAAAAAAAAAAAACAAAACAAAACAAAACAAAAAAAAAAACCCTTGTCTTTTATTCCAGAACCAGCTGAAACAACAACCACAAAAAAGTATAAAAGTAAAGGATATTAAAAATATATATGTATGTGGAAACACCAAAGCAGTCCAGTTCCATCTGGAACCTCTAATCTGAAACCCATGTGGATCCAACTGAACCTGGAACTAACATCCACCTGGGGGGGGGGGGGGGGGACTCATGTGCGTCACAATAACCGTCCGTGTGAAACACAACAGTGGAACCACTGTTTAACAGCAGAGACAAGAAGGAATCCGAGGTTCAACTGAGGACAAATGGAACTGAATAATGTTTTTAAATAGATTTGAGTGGATTAATGATTATTCTTATATAATAATAATTATCAGTGTAGTTAGAACTATTGGATGTGTTGTCTGTCGTCTCAGTAGTAGGTGGGGGTGTTATACTTTTCTTTTTTTCTTTTGTTCAGATAAGGTGCAGTTTTTAGATGTTTCCTGCTGGACAGTTTGGACTGGGACTCTTCCTCAGAAGTGTCATGTGACGTACTGCTGATGTCTGACGTGGAATGACACGTCAGCGGAAGACTGGAGTCCCAGTCCAAACTGTCCAGCAGAAAACATCTAAAAACTGCACCTTATCTGAACAAAAGAAAAAAAGAAAAGTATAATTACATAAACAGAAGACCAGATGGCCATCATTAGCCTTAACAGTGGTGTGTTTTCCATCCTCAGTGGTCCATCATGTTCATGGGGGGGTGTTTTCTCTGTGTTTTGGTCTCTCAGGCGGCTCTTCTTCATGACACTGTGGAGGACACCAACACCAGCCCTGCGGAACTCCAGGCCCAGTTCGGTGCGACGGTAGCCGGCATCGTTCAGGAGGTGACGGACGATAAAAGTCTGAGCAAACAGGAGAGGAAACGTCTGCAGGTGGAACATGCGCCCCACTGCAGCCACGAGGCCAAACTGGTCAAACTGGCAGATAAACTGTACAACCTGAGAGACCTGAACAGATGCACACCTGTAGGTCAGTACTGCCACCGCCACTGTCATTATCAGTATCACTGTCACTTTCAGTATCAGTATAATATCACTAAAGGCCAATCACCACAACACTGGAAGCAGCAGTAAAAATAAAAACTACCCACAGTGTAAACAGTGTAAACAGTGTCCAAAAGCCCAAACCGTCTGTTTTTATAGTGAGTTAGTCTCACTCACTGCTCTGTTTGACCCCCCCCCACCCCTCATTCCACAGGTGGTGGGGGTGAACTGAGCATGCTCAGATGTCTATGGAAAGAACCAGGTCTATTCTATCAGTAGGACGTGTCCTAATTTCCTTTGTTTATTTTAATCAGAGTAAATCCAACATTCTGATGCTCACCACAGACACGTCAGGGGTCAAAGGGTTAGACACAGGTATTCATCTGATGTCATGCTGGTGCATTCACTGACCTTTTTTTTTGGTCTTGAACTCTTTATTATTATTATTTTTTTATATAAACTTTATTTAAATATCAATTTAAAATACTGTCAAATATGTAACACATAACACAATACACACAACACATAAGAGTATAGATATGAAAATAAAATACAATCATAAAATCAGTACATGCACAGAATGCATTTTCAACAATATACAGTACAGGCCAAAAGTTTGGACACACCTTCTCATTCTTTGCATTTTCTTTATTTTTATGACTATTTTCATTGTAGATTCTCACTGAAGGCATCAAAACTATGAATGAACACATGTGGAATTATGTACTTAACAAAAAAGTGTGAAATAACTGAAAACATCTCTTATATTCTAGTTTCTTCAAAGTATCCACCCTTAGCTCTGATGACTGTTCTGCACACTCTTGCCATTCTCTTGATGAGCTTCCAGAGGTAGTCACCTGAAATGGTTTCCTAACAGTCTTGAAGAAGTTCCCACAGATGCTTAGCACTTGTTAGCCCTTTTGCCTTCACTCTGCGGTCCAGCTCACCCCAAACCATCTCGATCGGGTTCAGGTCCGGTGACTGTGGAGGCCAGGTCATCTGGCGCAGCACTCCATCACTCTCCTTCTTGGTCAGATATCCCTCACACAGCCTGGAGGTGTGTTTGGGGTCATTGTCCTGTTGAAACATAAATGATGGTCCAACTAAACGCAGACCGGATGGAATGGCGTGTCACTGCAGGATGCTGTGGTAGCCATGCTGATTCAGGTTGCCTTCAATCTTGAATAAATCCCCAACAGCGTCACCAGCAAAGCACCCCCACACCATCACACCTCCCCCTCCATGCTTCACGGTGGGAACCAGGCATGTAGCATCCATCCGTTCACCTTTTCTGCGTCGCACAAAGACACGGCGGTTGGATCCAAAGATCTGAAATTTGGACTCATCAGACCAAAGCACAGATTTCCACTGGTCTAATGTCCATTCCTTGGGTTTCTTGGCCCAAATAAATCTCTTGTGTTTGTTGCCTCTCCTGAGCAGTGGTTTCCTAGCAGCTGTTTGACCATGAAGGCCTGATTCACGCAGTCTCCTCTTAACAGTTGTTGTAGAGATGTGTCTGCTGCTAGAGCTCTGTGTGGTATTCATCTGGTCTCTAATCTGAGCTGCTGTTAATTTGCGATTTCTGAGGCTGGTGACTCAGATGAACTTATCTTCAGCATCAGAGGTGACTCTTGGTCTTCCTTTCCTGGGGCGGTCCTCATGTGAGCCAGTTTGGTTGGAGCGCTTGATGGTTTTTGCGACTGCACTTGGGGACACATTCAAAGTTTTTGAAATTTTCTAGACTGACTGACCTTCATTTCTTAAAGTAATGATGGCCACTCGTTTGTCTTTACTTAGCTGATTGGTTCTCGCCATAATATGCATTCTAACAGTTGTCCAATAGGGCTGTCAGCTGTGCATCAACCTGACTTCTGCACAACACAACTGATGGTCCCAACCCCATCAATAAGGCAAGAAATTCCACTAAGTAACCCTGACAAGGCACAGCTATGAAGTGGAAACCATTTCAGGTGACTACCTCTGGAAGCTCATCAAGAGAATGCCAAGAGTGTGCAAGGCAGTCATCAGAGCTAAGGGTGGCTACTTTGAAGAAACTAGAATATAAGAGATGTTTTCAGTTATTTCACACTTTTTTGTTAAGTACATAATTCCACATGTGTTCATTCATAGTTTTGATGCCTTCAGTGAGAATCTACAATGAAAATAGCCATGAAAATAAAGAAAATGCAAAGAATGAGAAGGTGTGTCCAAACTTTTGGCCTGTACTGTATACATACAAAAACAAACCAAATAAATAAATGAATAAATAGATAGACATATAATTAATCTCTTGTCTACAATTTCATCAAATGTCAGAAGACTTATTAAATAACTTGTCATAACTATCTAGAAATGTTCTGTTCCTTTTATTGTTAACCAGGGGTAATGAGTTACAAAGTGAGTTGAATTCAACTAAAAAATGAGCAAAGGTTGGTTTAGAAGCTGAACATTTTTTGTTTATGAATGAAATATTTACCCAATAAAATAAAAAAATTAACTAAATATTGCAGATATTTGTTCCTATTGTCATAATAACATAGAACATCTTTCAGGGAAAAACAGTATGACATGTTAACTTGGGTGAAGATATGAGAACACAAGTCAGACCAGAATTGTTTTGAGACATTACATGAAAAAAACTAATGGTTTAAAGTTTCATCAGCATGTCCACACAAAACACAGGAGTTATCCACATCCTTGAATTTTGAAATGAAAGAGTTGACAGGAAATATCTTGTGAAGAATTTTGAAATGAATTTCTTTGACTTTGTTATGGATAGAGTATTTGTGAGGTCAAAGCCAGGCTTTTTCCCAGTCTATGTCCTCCAAATAAGAGCGCCAATAACATTTTCCTCGTGGTGAAAACCTCTTTTTATCTTGAAAAATTTTCTTTATATGCATATTATTACATTTCTTGTCTTGTATATTGATACCATTCAAAAGCAACACAGACATTTCATTTCTTGACAGAAAGATAAGTGACTTTTCATTAAATGAAGTAAACCAGAGGGATCGCTTTTATCACTGAGTTGAATTCTTTGAAAGGTACAAGAAACTGATGACGAGTTATGAAACTTTCATGCGTTCACTGCCCTGTCTGTTCTCTGGTGTCTGAATCTGATGTCACGCTGGTGCGTTCACTGCCCTGTCTGTTCTCTGGTGTCTGAATCTGATGTCACGCTGGTGCGTTCACTGCCCTGTCTGTTCTCTGGTGTCTGAATCTGATGTCACGCTGGTGCGTTCACTGCCCTGTCTGTTCTCTGGTGTCTGAATCTGATGTCACGCTGGTGCGTTCACTGCCCTGTCTGTTCTCTGGTGTATGAATCTGATGTCACGCTGGTGCGTTCACTGCCCTGTCTGTTCTCTGGTGTCTGAATCTGATGTCACGCTGGTGCGTTCACTGCCCTGTCTGTTCTCTGGTGTCTGAATCTGATGTCACGCTGGTGCGTTCACTGACCTGTCTGTTCTCTGGTGTATGAATCTGATGTCACGCTGGTGCGTTCACTGCCTGTCTGTTCTCTGGTGTATGAATCTGATGTCACGCTGGTGCGTTCACTGCCCTGTCTGTTTCTCTGTTGTATGAATCTGATGTCACGCTGGTGCGTTCACTGCCCTGTCTGTTCTCTGGTGTCTGAATCTGATGTCACGCTGGTGCGTTCACTGACCTGTCGTTTCTCTGGTGTATGAATCTGATGTCACGCTGGTGCGTTCACTGACCTGTCTGTTCTCTGGTGTATGAATCTGATGTCACGCTGGTGCGTTCACTGACCTGTCTGTTCTCTGGTGTCTGAATCTGATGTCACGCTGGTGCGTTCACTGCCCTGTCTGTTCTCTGGTGTATGAATCTGATGTCACGCTGGTGCGTTCACTGACCTGTCTGTTCTCTGGTGTATGAATCTGATGTCACGCTGGTGCGTTCACTGACCTGTCTGTTCTCTGTGTATGAATCTGATGTCACGCTGGTGCGTTCACTGCCCTGTCTGTTCTCTGGTGTATGAATCTGATGTCACGCTGGTGCGTTCCACTGCCCTGTCTGTTCTCTGGTGTATGAATCTGATGTCACGCTGGTGCGTTCACTGCCCTGTCTGTTCTCTGGTGTATGAATCTGATGTCACGCTGGTGCGTTCACTGCCCTGTCTGTTCTCTGGTGTATGAATCTGATGTCACGCTGGTGCGTTCACTGCCCTGTCTGTTCTCTGGTGTATGAATCTGATGTCACGCTGGTGCGTTCACTGCCCTGTCTGTTCTCTGGTGTATGAATCTGATGTCACGCTGGTGCGTTCACTGCCCTGTCTGTTCTCTGGTGCTTCTCTCCTCTTCCAGGGTGGACGGCTGAGCGGGTGCAGGACTATTTCATCTGGGCGTCTGAAGTGGTCAAAGGTCTGAGAGGAACCAACCCGGCTCTGGAGGAAAAACTGGACCAGCTGTTCCAACAGAGGAACGTCCACATCTGAACCCAGTCACACACTGATTTAAAGCACAAATAAAACAGTTTTACCCAGATTTCAGTCTGTGAATCTGTTCATTCCATCAAACATACACTCTGTAAACACAACGCACTCAACAGAAACGACAGAAAACTGGACACTAGGCTGGTCCAACAGTCCTGGTCAAAAACACAGTTTCAGATCACCTCAGTTCGAACCCTGCGTTAGGTTTATGCATTCAAAAGATGATTCAGGAAAAAAATTGGAGGGAAAAAGCAGAATTGTGTTAGAGGTTTGAACAAAGCCTGTCCATCAGAGCATGGTCTGAAGAACCATCACCAGCGAAAGCCCCTGAAAAGGATTCTGCATTCCTTCAAATGGTGTCTGAACATTCAGCTGTCCTACAGCAGCCTGGACGGCTTTGGACCACATCTGTGGTACTGGAGTAATATATGGATGAAGTAACTCCGCCCACATCTGTGGTACTGGAGTAAATATATGGATGAAGTAACTCCGCCCACATCTGTGGTACTGGAGTAAATATATGGATGAAGTAACTCCGCCCACATCTGTGGTACTGGAGTAATATATGGATGAAGTACTCCGCCCACATCTGTGGTACTGGAGTAAATATATGGATGAAGTAACTCTGCCCACATCTGTGGTACTGGAGTAAATATATGGATGAAGTAACTCCGCCCACATCTGTGGTACTGGAGTAATATATGGATGAAGTAACTCCGCCCACATCTGTGGTACTGGAGTGTAGAACTGGTTGTGGTCCATTCTGTGACTCCAGTGTGACACCAGAGCAGAAGCAGCTGATGGTGGACACCATGATGTTAAATGCAGGTTCTTTGGTTCCTCTAAAGCGTTGGGATGTCCTTCATCCATCAGATTGTGAAGGGAAGCAGATCAGGGCTTTTGTCTCCACCAGCACCATGCGTTTGTTTGAACCTTGGATCTGCCACAACATTCTGAACAGTTCCTCCAGTAGACTGGGCTGATGATGCAGACTTTCAGAACTTCAGACTTTATTGTCGTTCAATAACGCACCATCAGGACCTTATTAAACGAAATTTCGGTGCTTAGCTCGCCACAGTGTCAGTTTATAACAAATAAATAAAAACACACCTCATGACATAAAAGTAACCTAAATTACTGTAAACACTTGAATGTATATGTATAAAATGTAAATAAAAAATTTAAAAAACTAAAATGACTAAAAGCTGAAGTGCTTCAGGTTTACTGACAGGCAGCAGCAGGTGTGGACCAGGTCCTGTGTTCTCCAGATGTTCACCAGATGATGGCCTGTGGGAGGAAAGTGTCTGAACCTGGAGGTTCTGCAGTGGACACTACAGAACCTCCTGTCTGAGGTCAGCAGGTCAGCAGTCTGTTGGGTGGGTGTCAGGGGTCAGAGGTCAGATGCTCTGGACAGGCAGTGCTTGTGCCCAGTGTCCTGGACGGGGGACAGCAGGGCCCCCACTATTTTCTCTGCCGTCCTCACCCCCCTGCAGGGCCTTCCAGTCCGAGGCCAGACCAGACCCAGATGCAGCTGGTTCATATGCTCTGTAGAAGGTGGTCAGGACGGGGACGGGGGGGGTCTTCTCATCCGATGCAGGAAGTGCAGGCACTGCTGTGCTTTTTTCTCCAGAGCCGTGGTGTTCAGGGTCCAGGTTCAACTGTCCGTGAGTTTCACCCCCAAGAACCTGATGCTCCTGACGCCCTCCACTCCAGTGTCACTGATGAGCACAGGTGTGGGACTGGGCCGGTCTTCCTGAACTTAACAATCATCTCCGTCTTGTTGACATTAAGGATCAGATTGTTGACCCTGCACCAGTCCACCAGGTGGTCCACCTCCTCCCTGTAGGCCAGTTCGTTGTCATCCTGGATGAGACCTGTGACGGTGGTGTCATCCACAAACTTCAAAACGTGATTGGAATTGAACCTGGGACGACAGTCATGGGTCATCAGGATGAACACCAGTGGGCTGAGAACACAGCCCTGTGGAACACCGCTGTTCAGGGACCTGACACTGGAGGAGTTGGTATTCATCTGAACAGACTGGGCTCTGTTGGTCAGGAAGTCCAGGAGGACTGGGTGCCGAGGCCCAGGTGCCCCAGTTTGTTCACCAGATGCTGGGGATGATGGTGTCGAATGTGGAACTGAAGTCCAAGAACAGCATCTGCACGTAGGTGTTCTTCCCTCCAGGTGTTCCAGACTCAGGTGGACCACAGAGGAGCGGGTCAGCTGGGATGCAGACTGGAACGGGTCCAGCGATGGTGGGAGTTTGGAGATGATGTGTCCTTTAACTAACCTCTGGAAACACTTCGTTATAACGGGGTCAGTGACGATGCGGACTTTCAGGAGGAGGAGAAAACTGGGCATTCCACTGATGTCACTGACAGAGGGGCGGAGCTTATTCCAGACTTCAGCTGTAGCCGAACAACAAACACAGATCACAAACAAGTTCTTCTGTTTATTCATTTGGACAGTTGTGTTGGAGTACACAGACTTCTGCTCCTGTGTGGGACGCCTCTGAATATGAAGGAATTTGCATCAGATTTGGACCGAAGTAATTTGGCCACATATGGAACCAAATGTAGGGTTTGAATCCAGAGAATCTGAAAACAAGTTTTTGGACCACCCTAGTGGACAATGTTAACCCTTTCATGCATAGAGATCACTCCAGTGGTCACTCCAGTGGTCACTGCAGTGGACAGTTCTTCTCCAGCTGTTCTCTTGTTTATTTGTGGATTTTATTGTTTTAGTTCCAGTTCAGCCAACACAGTGGACGCTGAAGCATCATCCCAAACACTGACTTTCAGACCGTTAAAGTCCCTCTGCTCTTCTACATGAACCTGATCTGCACCAACATGTTGGAGTGGACATCAGCTGCTTGTTATTGTCATTAGATCAGTGGTTCCAGACCTTTTTTCACTCCTGACCCCATTTGAACATCACAAATTTCAGGCGACCCCAGACATTCAAAACTGAGACTTTTTTTTTGTTTTGCTAAAATTAATTTGTTTTTGATCATGTAATAGTTTGCTATAATTTGTTGCAAACAAAATTAATTTTAGATGACATTTCCTCTTTATTTTTAAATTCAAATTTTTATAAGGAAAGGTGTGGTGTTTTAATTATAATAACATATATATTGGATCATTACAACATATTTTTCATTAGTATTTATTTATTTTTTTAATCAATTACTAGAAATTTCAGGCAACCCCATTTGAATTCCAGGTGACCCCATGTGGGGTCCCAACCCCAAGGTTGAAAAACACTGTATTAGACTGTTATTAACAGGTTGTTGTTGTTGTTTTTTTAAGCCCAATGTTTTTTTGTTGGTTTGTTGGTTTGTTTTGCATATTATCTCCATGATGTGAGTAATGATTGGTATTAGAGTATGTTAAAATGTGAGAAAACAGCAGATTAGCAGCATTAAAAGTGTTTTTATTTAGTAGTCTTCACACAGTAGATCAGTAAATACATGTTTCTTTGCTTCAAAAATTAAACACATGATGTCCAGCTGAGTGGACATTTTTGCAACTCCATGAAAATAAGTTCATACGAAAAATTTCAATCACTTTGTTTTTTTTCATGTCTAAAGAGGAATAAAAACACTTAGGAAAAAAATCTTGATTAAGGTTCTCATAATTCATGCATGAAAGGGTTAAAAAAAAAAAAAAAAACTCGTAAAAAACAGTAATATTCCAGCAGCTGGGGCACTGAAAAAATACTGAGAAAAGTTTTTTGCTCTAACTTTACATGAGATTTTGCTTTTTTTTGTTGTTGACTTTTTAATGTTTAATAAAAGAATATTTACATGTATTAAAACAATCCAATTCCCTATAAATATATATATAAATAATTTTCAATGAGACTCAGTTGTCCAATCCATCGCTTGTTTGTGTGTGTGTGTGTGTGTGTGTGTGCGTGTGTATGTGTGTGTGTGTGTATGTGTGTGTGTGTGTGTGCGTGTGCATGTGTATGTGTGTGTGTGTGTATGTGTGTGTGTGTGAGTGTGTGTGTGTGTTGTCTGGAGCTGGGTGGAGTCAGAGCTCACCTGTCACCCACATACCTGTCCTCCATCTGGAATCAGTCCACCTGCCTCCAGTCAGCTCCTCCTCTCCTCTGGACTTAAACCTGCTCTTCAGCTCCACTCACCTCCAGTGGTCGCACATGAACTTTGGCTCTGGACTTTTCTGCTTTGATACTTTCCTGTGTGTCTGTTACTTTCCTGTGTGTCTGTTACTCTCCTGTGTGTCTGTTACTTTCCTGTGTGTCTGTTACTCTCCTGTGTGTCTGTTACTTTCCTGTGTGTCTGTTACTCTCCTGTGTGTCTGTTACTTTCCTGTGTGTCTGTTACTCTCCTGTGTGTCTGTTACTCTCCTGTGTGTCTGTTACTTTCCTGTGTGTCTGTTACTTTCCTGTGTGTCTGTTACTCTCCTGTGTGTCTGTTATTTTCCTGTGTTTTTGTTACTTTCCTGTGTTTTTGTTACTTTCCTGTGTGTCTGTTACTTTCCTGTGTGTCTGTTACTTTCCTGTGTTTTTTTTTACTCTCCTGTGTGTCTGTTACTTTCCTGTGTGTCTGTTACTTTCCTGTGTGTCTGTTACTTTCCTGTGTTTTTGTTACTCTCCTGTGTGTCTGTTACTTTCCTGTGTGTCTTTTACTCTCCTGTGTGTCTGTTACTTTCCTGTGTTTTTGTTACTTTCCTGTGTTTTTGTTACTCTCCTGTGTGTCTGTTACTTTCCTGTGTGTCTGTTACTCTCCTGTGTGTCTGTTACTTTCCTGTGTTTTTTTTTTACTTTCCTCTGTGTCTGTTACTTTCCTGTGTGTCTGTTACTTTCCTGTGTGTCTGTTACTCTCCTGTGTGTCTGTTACTTTCCTGTGTGTCTGTTACTCTCCTGTGTGTCTGTTACTTTCCTGTGTGTCTGTTACTTTCCTGTGTGTCTGTTACTCTCCTGTGTGTCTGTTACTCTCCTGTGTGTCTGTTACTTTCCTGTGTGTCTGTTACTCTCCTGTGTGTCTGTTACTTTCCTGTGTTTTTGTTACTTTCCTGTGTTTTTGTTACTTTCCTGTGTGTCTGTTACTTTGCTGTGTGTCTGTTACTTTCCTGTGTTTTTTTTTTACTCTCCTGTGTGTCTGTTACTTTCCTGTGTGTCTGTTACTTTCCTGTGTGTCTGTTACTTTTCTGTGTGTCTGTTACTTTCCTGTGTTTTTGTTACTTTCCTGTGTGTCTGTTACTTTCCTGTGTTTTTTTTACTTTCCTGTGTGTCTGTTACTTTCCTGTGTTTTTTTACTTTCCTGTGTTTTTTTTTACTTTCCTGTGTGTCTGTTACTTTCCTGTGTGTCTGTTACTTTCCTGTGTTTTTTTTTTACTTTCCTGTGTTTTTGTTACTTTCCTGTGTGTCTGTTACTTTCTTGTGTGTCTGTTACTTTCCTGTGTTTTTGTTACTCTCCTGTGTGTCTGTTACTTTCCTGTGTGTCTTTTACTCTCCTGTGTGTCTGTTACTTTCCTGTGTTTTTGTTACTCTCCTGTGTGTCTGTTACTTTCCTGTGTTTTTGTTACTCTCCTGTGTGTCTGTTACTTTCCTGTGTGTCTTTTACTCTCCTGTGTGTCTGTTACTTTCCTGTGTTTTTGTTACTCTCCTGTGTGTCTGTTACTTTCCTGTGTGTCTGTTACTTTCCTGTGTGTCTGTTACTTTCCTGTGTTTTTGTTACTCTCCTGTGTGTCTGTTACTTTCCTGTGTGTCTTTTACTCTCCTGTGTGTCTGTTACTTTCCTGTGTTTTTGTTACTTTCCTGTGTGTCTGTTACTTTCCTGTGTGTCTGTTACTTTCCTGTGTTTTTGTTACTCTCCTGTGTGTCTGTTACTTTCCTGTGTGTCTGTTACTTTCCTGTGTGTCTGTTACTTTCCTGTGTTTTTGTTACTTTCCTGTGTGTCTGTTACTTTCCTGTGTGTCTGTTACTCTCCTGTGTGTCTGTTACTTTCCTGTGTGTCTGTTACTTTCCTGTGTTTTTGTTACTTTCCTGTGTGTCTGTTACTTTCCTGTGTGTCTGTTACTTTCCTGTGTTTTTGTTACTCTCCTGTGTGTCTGTTACTTTCCTGTGTGTCTTTTACTCTCCTGTGTGTCTGTTACTTTCCTGTGTTTTTGTTACTTTCCTGTGTTTTTGTTACTCTCCTGTGTGTCTGTTACTTTCCTGTGTGTCTGTTACTCTCCTGTGTGTCTGTTACTTTCCTGTGTTTTTTTTTTTTTTACTTTCCTGTGTGTCTGTTACTTTCCTGTGTGTCTGTTACTCTCCTGTGTGTCTGTTACTTTCCTGTGTGTCTGTTACTCTCCTGTGTGTCTGTTACTTTCCTGTGTGTCTGTTACTTTCCTGTGTTTTTGTTACTTTCCTGTGTGTCTGTTACTTTCCTGTGTGTCTGTTACTTTCCTGTGTTTTTGTTACTTTCCTGTGTGTCTGTTACTTTCCTGTGTGTCTGTTACTTTCCTGTGTTTTTGTTACTCTCCTGTGTGTCTGTTACTTTCCTGTGTGTCTTTTA
The DNA here is from genome assembly GCF_902148855.1 of Sphaeramia orbicularis. Lineage (NCBI taxonomy): Eukaryota > Metazoa > Chordata > Actinopteri > Kurtiformes > Apogonidae > Sphaeramia > Sphaeramia orbicularis. Next base: position 81,433 of record NW_021941570.1, on the reverse strand, counting down.
CTCTCCTGTGTGTCTGTTACTTTCCTGTGTTTTTGTTACTTTCCTGTGTTTTTGTTACTCTCCTGTGTGTCTGTTACTTTCCTGTGTGTCTGTTACTCTCCTGTGTGTCTGTTACTTTCCTGTGTTGTTGTTTTTTTTTTTTACTTTCCTGTGTCTGTTACTTTCCTGTGTGTCTGTTACTTTCCTGTGTTGTTTTTTTTTTTTTTTACTTTCCTCTGTGTCTGTTACTTTCCTGTGTGTCTGTTACTTTCCTGTGTTTTTGTTACTCTCCTGTGTGTCTGTTACTTTCCTGTGTGTCTGTTACTTTCCTGTGTGTCTGTTACTTTCCTGTGTGTCTGTTACTTTCCTGTGTTTTTGTTACTTTCCTGTGGTTTTTTTTTTACTTTCCTGTGTGTCTGTTACTTTCCTGTGTGTCTGTACATACGTACATACATACATACATACATACATACATACATATGTACATACATACATACATACATATGTACATACATACATACATACATATGTACATACATACATACATACATACATACATATGTACATACATACATATGTACATACATACGTACGTACGTACGTACGTACGTACGTACGTACATACATACATACATATGTACATACATACATACACACATACATACATATGTACATACATACATACATACATAAGGAATACAGATCTGTGGGATAAGTGGTGGATCTTCCTCTTTTATGTGATTCAGAACAGGTTCCAGGTGCTGACAAACTTACTGGCACATCCTTTTATAGAATATCTGATTTTTTTTCCAATGTTATATGATGTAAAAGATCCAGAAACCAAGATTTAAATGTTGGAGGTTGTTTGTCTTTCCATTTTAGTTGTATTAGTCTGTGAGCTAGAAGAGTGGTGGAGGAAATTAGATTTGTAGATTTTTGGTTAAAAGAATGTAATGGAATGTCAAATATTGCAATAGTTGCTACAGGTTCAATATGAGACCCTGTTACATCAGAAAGAAATTAAACATAGACTGACAAACGTTCTTCAGTTTGAGCTACACCAGAACATGTGAGACAGTGTGGCCGGTTCAGCTCCACAACAATCACAAGTAGAATCTGAACATTTGAACAGGATCTGAAACTGGAATGTCTGTAAAACAGAAGTACACTTTGAACACAGTTGGAACATTTGCTGATAGAACATTAGATCCTGTTGGATCAAATACAAATGTGTTTAGTTTTTGTGCAGATTTCTGCTGTAACTCAGTTCTTCAAGGAAATAATCATTCAAAAATAGAAAGAAAACTAATTTAAAAAATCGCCTTTTTAACAGTATCGTGATATATCATGATTAGAAACGTAACAATTAGTGGTATAACGATAAACTGTGGTAAAATTCCTGAAAGTTAGTATTACCGTTTAAATTATAATTATCATGATAACCGTGTTTGATTACCGCAGTTCGTTCGTTCTATCTATCTATCTATCTATCTATCTATCTATCTATCTATCTATCTATCTATCTATCTATCTATCTATCTATCTATCTATCTATCTATCTATCTATCTCTGAAAAGAAACTAAAACAACTCAAACTTGATCTGTAAAATGCTCAGTGTCCATAAGGTTCCATCTTTAATACACATTTGTATGTTTGATGTTTACATGTTAATATTTGAATGTTTCTGCAACAGAAGGTACATTGTGCCAGTTATTTTATTTGGGGTTTTTTGTTTTGTTTTTTCTTCAAAATACAACTTGGTTCAATTCTTTCAGTATGTATTAGTACTTTTTGAACATTTAAGCACAATTTCAATAATACAGCGATAATAATGATAACCGTGATAATTTTGGTCACAATAACCGTGATATGAAATTTTCCTATCATTACATCCCTGATCGTGACCTATTGTATCGTGATCCTAGTATTGTGATTTGAATCGTAGTTCCAGATTCTTGCTGAGACACAGCAGAAGATATCCCTGAAAACACTACAGGATGCCTAAAAATCAGTTGTATTTCATTCTGTTTTGATTTTGTCGTCTAGTTTGCATTGGTACAAAGAGATGAATGAACAAACATGTGACAGAGTTTCCCTGCGTCATGCACCCCCACATTAGAAACACACTCAACACAAATACTGCATTTTATTTAACCCTCTGGTATCCAGGTGGGCCTTTTATGCACACTTTGCACTTCGTTATAAGAAACTTCATATAAATTTTCACAATTTAAATAAGGTTAGAATTCAAAAGTTGTTCATTTTTGCATGATCTTTAAAATTCTGTCCACCAACTCAAATGTGCACATTGTAAACAAAAGAAAATGACCAGACTAGCATCTGTCTGCCCAGTGTGCATAAAATGCACTGTTTCTAACATTTGATCTGTATGATTAGGACTGAGCTGGATTTACAAAAATAAAATCAAATTAGAGCAGAAAAATAAATCAGTATATAATATTTAATAGTTTGATTTATAGGTGTGCATTTTACGCACACTTGGTGACAGATGCTAGTATTTTTGAACATTTGACCTAGCACCAAAAATAATAATGTTAATTAACTGATGTTGGAGTTAATCACTGACATATGCCAGGATGAAAAAATCTAATGATATGTGATCCACTTTTTATGGAGTATATTGAAAAAATTAATTTGTTTGTGTTTTTTGCATCAAAAAAAAGGAAGTTTCCATTACAAACATGTCATTTAAAGGGTTAGAAAATGTGACAATTATTGAGTATTTGGTATTTTTATTTACGGCTCAAGTTGATGAAATAGAAAAAAGTGTAAAAGAATTAAAAACAAACTGTATGAACATTGTTTGGACATTATTCCACAGGTGTGTGAAAAAGGCACACTAGGTGTTTAGTAAGGGCCTAGGTGGACGGGGTACCAGAGGGATAATAACGTGGTTTAACTGTCCCTCTGCCCAGTGTTCCTCCACAGTCTGATCCATCTGGTGCCTCTGCGACCCCAGGCCGGTTCTGCAGAAGGCCCACCCACCGCCGTCTAACCGTGTCCCAGCGGAGCATGTCATGTCTGCTCCCAGACTGTGTCTGTCTTTTCTGTTTTCTCTGTCATTTCCTGTTTTATTTTGTTCAGTTTCCCTCTTGTGTCATGTCTGGTGTCTTTACTTCCCCTCCTTGATTGTTTCACCTGCTCCTGATTACCTGACTCCTCCCTGATTATCTCCACCTGTGTCCTATTGTCTTCCCTCCCTCTTGTGGATTTAAACCCTGTGTTTTCCCCTGTTCCTTTGCCAGTTTGTGTTCTACCTTTGTGTGCTCACTTACCAGTGTTTTTGGATACCTGTCAGTCTGTCTGCCCGTCTTGACCCGTTTTGCCTTCCGACCACCGATTCTGCCTGTTCCTCGTCTGCCTGCTCGTCTGGTTCTGACCTGGTTCGTACTTCGACTTCTGATTCTGCCTATTCCCTGATTACCTCAGCCTCCAACGTGTTACCTTGTGTTTTGACCCTCGCCTGGACTCTGACCGTGAGTAGCCTTTCCCTCATGTCCCGTTGCCTCCTGAATTGCCCTCCTGTGTATGACCTGGCTTGTTTTTTGACTATCCTCTGTTTTGCCCTAGTCGGGGTGTTGACGGGAATCCTCCGGCTCGGCCGTGCTGACCATCCATATTCTCCGCTCACAGCCCGGACGAAGAGTCCAGTATCACACGCCTTCACAGACGTGTTAACTATTTTGTGCTGTGTTTTTACTACTGTGATTGTGTTTAATAAACACTCTCAACTGGTCATCTGTGTTCTGGTCTTGCATTTGGGTTCAGCCTTTGTACTAGTCACATTACAGAGCAGCTATGACCTGAGGGAGCAGACCTATAGCGGCAGCACCATGGAGACGGAGACAGCGCTTTACCGGCAGGTGTCCACGGACTAGGCTGAGGCACAGATGTTAGCCAGCGCCCATCTGGACCCCATGAAGAGTAAGAACGACTGAAAAACCTCACACCAGCACTGCAGGTCTGTCTGAACGGAACGGCAAAAGATGATGAAGGTGTCAAACTTCAATAAATGCACACATGAAACCATGATCTACTGTCAGAAGGATTGGGACACTTGTGTTGTGATCACTTCCATGGACACAGGTGAATAAAATCACACACCTAGGCGTACAAACTACATCAGCTCTTAGGAACTCAGTGAATTCAAGCATGGCAGCGCGATAATCAGTGCAATAAGTAATAATAACATGATGAGATAAAGTAAACACAGAAGGTGCTTTGCTACAAGCAAAGACTGGAGTAGCAACTAAGGATATTGTGGTTCGAGCTGGCGGTGTGTAGCGGTGTTCCAAGGGACCCCTTCTGCATCCTCAGCAGGTATCTCAGGGTCACAGGTGTTTCGCCCCTTAACCTGTACACCTCTCCTGAGTGGGGCAGCAAAGGCTGAGTTAGCCTTCACCTGCAGAAGGGGTCCAGCTACGATCCCTTGACAGCCACAGCCACCTAGAACTGGTTTCGGCTACTGTGGCTATCTCCCTGATGGCCTTCTGCAGTTGCTTGGGATTAAGCCCAATCTTCTGCAGAAAACTGCGCATAGATGTGGCGGGAAAACCCCGAGCACCGACCTCGATTGGGTAGAGGGTGGCATGCCACCCCGCGAGGGTCACCTCTTCCACTATGTCCTGGTACTTAGCCTTCTTTGCCTGGTGAGATATGGCTAGCCTGTCTTCCCAGGGAACAGTGAGTTTGGCTAGAATGATGGACTTTGAGCGCTTAGAAAGAAGGATCATATCCGGTCGGAGGGTAGTTGCCACTACCTCCTGAGGAAAGACCAGCTTCTTCTTGAGGTCCACATGCAACTCCCAATCCGTTGCGCGGTGTAGAATAGATGGTAGACTGTCAGATCTTCTTCCCTTCGGGACCTTACTGCCCTCTGGATGGAAGCTTATGACCCTTGGTGGTGCTGGTGGCTGTTTGTTGGTAATGTTTCTCTGCAGTTCGACCCACTTGGCGACCTCAGTGAGGACTTTGTCATGTCTCCACCTATAGCGCCCGTCTGCAAGAGCTTTTGGGCAGCTGGTCAGAATGTGGTTCAGCGTGCAGAGGTTGGCACCACACTGACTACAGGATGCTTCTTGCTCCTTGCCCCAGATCTTCAGATTGCTTGGTGTGGGTAGGAGATCAGCCACAGCACGCAGCAGGAAGTTCAGCTTGCCTTGGTCAGTAATCCAGAGCTCTCTCCAAGACAGTGGTCTCTTGAGCGCCTCTTCCCACTGCGTCCAGCGTGCCTGGGAACCCAGCCCTGCCGCTTTAATTCGACGGTCTTCTTCAGCTGTCTCCCGCACCCTTTGCACCACCAAGTCCCTTCTGCCTTGTGTGTTGCTTTTTGACCAGCTCTTGGCGCTGTAGTTGCCAAGCCCTAGCCGTCCCCGACACACAGTGCCCACGATTTCTTGATGCCTCCAGTAGGCTTCTGCTTCCTTCACTGCTTCAAGGGGTTTCCACTTCCTGCCGCAATTAATGGCAGAGCTTGCATGCCTAACTTTTGCGTCCCTGGAGATTAAAAGCATGCACGCTGCCCTTGCTTTGGTGGCCTTAAATTCTTCTATGACAGAGGAGCATGGTAACCGGAGTACTGATGACTTGCTGTATAAGTTGACTGAGCTGAAAGCTGGAGGGACGCCTAGCCATTTCCGGATAAACCTGCTACAGACTCTCTCCATAACAATCTCATAACAACAACGACGACGACGACGACAATGATAATAATAATGATGATGATGATGATGATGATAATAAGAATAATGATGATGATGATGATGATGATGATAATGATAATGATAATGATGATAATAATAATAATAATAATAATAATAATAATAATAATAATAATAATAATACAACTGTCCTCTGAAGGGTGTGGGTTTGGAACCTGCCAGGAGAACATTACTGACCTGAACTTGAAATGATACAACATGATAAACTGTGTTGTCCCATTAGAGCAGTTCTGTCCCACTCCTGTTAGTTCAGTTCCACATTCAGCCCAGTCTGATCTGCAGTGGGCCGGACCAGTCAAATAATACCAGTGAAAAAAGTCCAATTCCATTCTGATCAGGTTTGCATCTACAAAGTTTCCTTAAAAATTTGGATCACATGAACAACTTAAATTGTCTTAAGAAAAACAAGTGCAATTTTAACAATATTCTGCCTCAGTTTATCATTTACACACATGCGTTACAATCACACAAAACATTTAGTCACAGGCAGAATATCGGTACAAGTGTATTTACGTTTGTTCATATTTGTTCAGGTTATTCACATTTTGTATAAAAGTAGAGTTTGGTAATGGAAACATTTTCATGTAATTTTACTTTTTTACACCAAAAAAACAAAGAGAGAATGTGGGGTTGTCATTATTTATAGGTTATAATGATCATATTTGACTGGTTCTGACCCACTGGAAATCTAACTGGACTGTTTGTGTCTGTATGTGGAACCTGAATTAAAATGATTTTGACACCACTGATTGTTCATATCTTCAGTGTAATTTTTGCAGTTTTTCACAAATTTATCCCAGGGGCCAGACTGGACCCTTTGGCGGGCCGGATTTGGCCCCTGGACCGCATGTTTGACACCTGTGCTTTAGAACCACAGTCTGTCTGGTAGAGGCGGAGCCTTGGGCCCAAACAGGAAACAGGTGAGTGTTGACTAAACCCCCCAAACATGTTCCAACTGCACGTGGACGGAGATGATCCACTGTAGAAACAGCCTGCGTCATGGATGACTGCTTTGTTTAAATAGTCATGGGTTTGGACAATTATTTTAGGTGATTCCTGTTGTCGTCTTCTTCATGTGGAACAGGTGTAACAGGTGGAACAGGTAGAACAGGTGTAACAGGTGGAACAGGTGGAACAGGTAGAACAGGTGGAACAGGTGAAACAGGTGGAACAGGTGAAACAGGTGGAACAGGTGGAACAGGTGAAACAGGTGGAACAGGTGGAACAGGTGGAACAGGTGGAACAGGTGAAACAGGTGGAACAGGTGGAACAGGTGGAACAGGTGGGCGGTGCTCTAGCACAGTCGTGTGTAGTTGTATGTGTCGTCCAAGCTGTAATATGTTTGATATGTGCTTATTGTCACATGACTTCCTCTGACCGTCAGTTCAACACCAGGTGTGTGCAGGTACTCTGAACACAAACACCAGGTGTGGACAGGTACTCTGAACACAAACACCAGGTGTGGACAGGTACTCTGAACACAAACACCAGGTGTGGACAGGTACTCTGAACACAAACACCAGGTGTGTACAGGTACTCTGAACACAAACACCAGGTGTGGACAGGTACTCTGAACACAAACACCAGGTGTGGACAGGTACTCTGAACACAAACACCAGGTGTGGACAGGTACTCTGAACACAAACACCAGGTGTGTACAGGTACTCTGAACACAAACACCAGGTGTGTACAGGTACTCTGAACACAAACACCAGGTGTGGACAGGTACTCTGAACACAAACACCAGGTGTGTACAGGTACTCTGAACACAAACACCAGGTGTGGACAGGTACTCTGAACACAAACACCAGGTGTGGACAGGTCCTTGGGCTTTGATTTGTTGCTCTAGTGCTGAGTGGGAATAAGTTTATGAGCTGAAAATGTTCCATCACACATAAAGAACTACAGACAGAGGAGCTAATGAGGCAGGAGCTCCTGTGTGTGTGTGTGTGTGTGTGTGTGTGTGTGTGTGTGTGTGTGTGTGTGTGTGAGTGGCCATGGAATTAATGAGCAGAGCAGCAGTCGATTCCCCTTCAGCTGTGACCCCCCCCAGGCACTTCCTGTTGGAACTGACAGGACCAAGCATCGACACAGCATCTGCACATACAGCCAATGTACACACATATACACACACATAAACACACACATACACACAGCATCTGCACATACAGCCAATGTACACACATATACACACACATAAACACACACATACACACAGCATCTGCACATACAGCCAATGTACACACATATACACACACATATACACACACATACACACAGCATCTGCACATACAGCCAATGTACACACATATACACACACATAAACACACACATACACACAGCATCTGCACATACAGCCAATGTACACACATATACACACACATATACACACACATATACACACACATACACACAGCATCTGCACATACAGCCAATGTACACACATATACACACACATATACACACACATACACACAGCATCTGCACATACAGCCAATGTACACACATATACACACACATAAACACACACATACACACAGCATCTGCACATACAGCCAATGTACACACATATACACACACATATACACACACATAAACACACACATACACACAGCATCTGCACATACAGCCAATGTACACACATATACACACACATATACACACACATAAACACACACATACACACAGCATCTGCACATACAGCCAATGTACACACATATACACACACATATACACACACATAAACACACACATACACACAGCATCTGCACATACAGCCAATGTACACACATATACACACACATAAACACACACATACACACAGCATCTGCACATACAGCCAATGTACACACATATACACACACATATACACACACATACACACAGCATCTGCACATACAGCCAATGTACACGCATATACACACATATACACACACATACACACAGCATCTGCACATACAGCCAATGTACACACATATACACACACATATACACACACATACACACAGCATCTGCACATACAGCCAATGTACACACATATACACACACATATACACACACATAAACACACACATACACACAGCATCTGCACATACAGCCAATGTACACACATATACACACACATATACACACACATAAACACACACATACACACAGCATCTGCACATACAGCCAATGTACACACATATACACACACATATACACACATAAACACACACATACACACAGCATCTGCACATACAGCCAATGTACACACATATACACACACATAAACACACACATACACACAGCATCTGCACATACAGCCAATGTACACACATATACACACACATATACACACACATACACACAGCATCTGCACATACAGCCAATGTACACACATATACACACACATATACACACACATAAACACACACATACACACAGCATCTGCACATACAGCCAATGTACACACATATACACACACATATACACACACATAAACACACACATACACACAGCATCTGCACATACAGCCAATGTACACACATATACACACACATATACACACACATACACACAGCATCTGCACATACAGCCAATGTACACACATATACACACACATATACACACACATAAACACACACATACACACAGCATCTGCACATACAGCCAATGTACACACATATACACACACATATACACACACATAAACACACACATACACACAGCATCTGCACATACAGCCAATGTACACACATATACACACACATAAACACACACATACACACAGCATCTGCACATACAGCCAATGTACACACATATACACACACATATACACACACATACACACAGCATCTGCACATACAGCCAATGACACACATATAGCACACAGCATATCACACATCATACACAGCATCTGCACATACAGCCAGGTGTACGACACATATACACACACAGATACACACACATAACACACACAATACAACACAGCATCTGCCACATACAGCCAATGTACAAACCACAGATATACACACCATATACACACCACATATAGCACACACATACACACAGAGATCTGCACATACAGCCAATGTACAACACATATCACACCATAACACCACAGTACACACAGCATCTGCACATACAGCATGTTACACACATATACACAGCCATATAGCACAACATACCAGCATCTGCACATAACGTACCAATAGTACACCACATATAACAACACACATAACACACATACACACAGCATCTGCACATACAGCCAATGTACACACATATACACACACATATACACACACACCCACACATACACCAGCATCTGCACATACAGCCAATGTACACACATATCACACACATATACACACACATACACACAGCATCTGCACATACAGCCAATGTACACACATATACACACACATATACACACACATAAACACACACATACACACAGCATCTGCACATACAGCCAATGTACACACATATACACACACATATACACACACATAAACACACACATACACACAGCATCTGCACATACAGCCAATGTACACACATATACACACACATATACACACATAAACACACACATACACACAGCATCTGCACATACAGCCAATGTACACACATATACACACACATATACACACACATAAACACACACATACACACAGCATCTGCACATACAGCCAATGTACACACATATACACACACATATACACACACATAAACACACACATAAACACACACATACACACAGCATCTGCACATACAGCCAATGTACACACATATACACACACACATATACACACACATAAACACACACATACACACAGCATCTGCACATACAGCCAATGTACACACATATACACACATAAACACACACATACACACAGCATCTGCACATACAGCCAATGTACACACATATACACACACATAAACACACACATACACACAGCATCTGCACATACAGCCAATGTACACACATATACACACACATAAACACACACATACACACAGCATCTGCACATACAGCAATGTACACACATATACACCACATATACACACACATACACAGCAGCATTGCACATACAGCCAATGTACACCATATACACACACATATACACACACATACAACAGCATCTGCACATACAGCCAATGTACACACATATACACACACATATACACACACATACCATAACACAGCATCTGCACATACAGCCATGTACACACATATACACACACATATACCACACACATAAACAAACACATACACACAGCATCTGCACATACAGCCATGTACACACATATACACACACATATACACACCATAACACACACATACACACGCATCTGCACATACAGCAAGTGTACACACATATACACACACATATACACACATAAACCAACACATACACACAG
>NW_021941570.1:52803-62803 GCF_902148855.1 Sphaeramia orbicularis | reverse complement strand
AGCCTTTGGTGCTTTGGTCCCAGCTCTCTGCAGGTCATTCATCAGGTCCCTCTGGGCCTAGTGTGGTACTGATGGGAGCCTTTGGTACTTTGGTCCCAGCTCTCTGCAGGTCATTCATCAGGTCCCTCTGGGCCTAGTGTGGTACTGATGGGAGCCTTTGGTACTTTGGTCCCTGCTCTCTGCAGGTCATTCATCAGGTCCCTCTGGGCCTAGTGTGGTACTGATGGGAGCCTTTGGTGCTTTGGTCCCAGCTCTCTGCAGGTCATTCATCAGGTCCCTCTGGGCCTAGTGTGGTACTGATGGGAGCCTTTGGTACTTTGGTCCCAGCTCTCTGCAGGTCATTCATCAGGTCCCTCTGGGCCTAGTGTGGTACTGATGGGAGCCTTTGGTACTTTGGTCCCTGCTCTCTGCAGGTCATTCATCAGGTCCCTCTGGGCCTAGTGTGGTACTGATGGGAGCCTTTGGTACTTTGGTCCCAGCTCTCTGCAGGTCATTCATCAGGTCCCTCTGGGCCTAGTGTGGTACTGATGGGAGCCTTTGGTACTTTGGTCCCTGTTCTCTGCAGGTCATTCATCAGGTCCCTCTGGGCCTAGTGTGGTACTGATGGGAGCCTTTGGTGCTTTGGTCCCAGCTCTCTGCAGGTCATTCATCAGGTCCCTCTGGGCCTAGTGTGGTACTGATGGGAGCCTTTGGTACTTTGGTCCCAGCTCTCTGCAGGTCATTCATCAGGTCCCTCTGGGCCTAGTGTGGTACTGATGGGAGCCTTTGGTACTTTGGTCCCAGCTCTCTGCAGGTCATTCATCAGGTCCCTCTGTGTACTTCTGGGATTTTTGCTCACTGTTCTCATGATCATTTTGACCCCACAGGATGAGATCTTGCGTGGGGCCTCAGATCCAGGCAGATTATCAGTGGTCTTGTATGTCTTCCATTTTCTTCCAGTTGCTCCACCGTTGATTTTTTTCACTCCAACCTGCTTGTCTATTGTAGATGGACTCTTCCAGCCTGGTGCAGGTCGACGGTTTTCTTCCTGGTGTCCTTGGACAGCTCTGTGGTCTGGTCCATGGTTGAGATTGAGTCTGACTGAGGCTGTGGAGAGGTGTGTGTTCTACAGAACCAGTTCAGACAGGTGTGTGTTCTACAGAACCAGTTCAAACAGGTGTGTGTTCTACAGAACCAGTTCAGACAGGTGTGTGTTCTACAGAACCAGTTCAAACAGGTGTGTGTTCTACAGAACCAGTTCAAACAGGTGTGTGTTCTACAGAACCAGTTCAGACAGGTGTGTGTTCTACAGAACCAGTTCAAACAGGTGTGTGTTCTACAGAACCAGTTCAGACAGGTGTGTGTTCTACAGAACCGGTTTAAACAGGTGTGTGTTCTACAGAACCAGTTCAAACAGGTGTGTGTTCTACAGAACCAGTTCAGACAGGTGTGTGTTCTACAGAACCAGTTCAAACAGGTGTGTGTTCTACAGAACCAGTTCAGACAGGTGTGTGTCCTACAGAACCAGTTCAGACAGGTGTGTGTTCTACAGAACCAGTTCAAACAGGTGTGTGTTCTACAGAACCAGTTCAAACAGGTGTGTGTTCTACAGAACCAGTTTAAACAGGTGTGTGTTCTACAGAACCAGTTTAAACAGGTGTGTGTTCTACAGAACCAGTTCAAACAGGTGTGTGTTCTACAGAACCAGTTCAGACAGGTGTGTGTTCTACAGAACCAGTTCAAACAGGTGTGTGTTCTACAGAACCAGTTCAAACAGGTGTGTGTTCTACAGAACCAGTTCAGACAGGTGTGTGTTCTACAGAACCAGTTCAAACAGGTGTGTGTTCTACAGAACCAGTTCAGACAGGTGTGTGTTCTACAGAACCAGTTCAAACAGGTGTGTGTTCTACAGAACCAGTTCAGACAGGTGTGTGTTCTACAGAACCAGTTCAAACAGGTGTGTGTTCTACAGAACCAGTTCAGACAGGTGTGTGTTCTACAGAACCAGTTCAAACAGGTGTGTGTTCTACAGAACCAGTTCAGACAGGTGTGTGTTCTACAGAACCAGTTCAGACAGGTGTGTGTTCTACAGAACCAGTTCAAACAGGTGTGTGTTCTACAGAACCAGTTCAGACAGGTGTGTGTTCTACAGAACCAGTTCAGACAGGTGTGTGTTCTACAGAACCAGTTCAAACAGGTGTGTGTTCTACAGAACCAGTTCAGACAGGTGTGTGTTCTACAGAACCAGTTCAGACAGGTGTGTGTTCTACAGAACCAGTTCAGACAGGTGTGTGTTCTACAGAACCAGTTCAGACAGGTGTGTGTTCTACAGAACCAGTTCAGACAGGTCCCATTAATACAGGGAACCAGTGGAGGACATAGGAGCTTCTGAAAGCAGAAGGTCCAGCTCTGGGACAGACACAAATCTGGTTGGTTTGTGGGGAATAAATACTTCTTTTCCACCATCATTTACAAATAAATTCTTTAAAAGTCCTACAGTGTGATTTCCTGGATGTTTTTTCTCCTTTTGTCTCATAGTTGAAGTGGACCTCTGATCAAAGTTACAGACCTCTGCCATCTTTAGGAGGAGAACTGGAACAACCAGAGGATGAACAAATACTTTTTTGGCCCACTGTATGTTCAAGTACAATTAATAGATGTAAACACTTTCATTACGGAATTTTACTTTTTTCACTCAGAAGTTCTTATCCTACTATTTATATTCTTTTACTGGTCCGGCCCACTGTAGATCATATTAACCTGAATGTGGAACTGAACTAAAATGAGTTTGACAGCCCTGCCTTAAAACTACTTTGAGGTCCTTTCTGACCTGATCAGCTCCAGTGCAGATGTTTTATTCTGTTTTATTCTGATTTATTCTGATTTATTCTGATTTATTCTGATTTATTCTGTTTTCTTCTGTTTTCTTCTGGTTTCGGAGCCAGTGCTGTCCTGATGCCCTGAACTCGTCCTCACGTTGGACGGTGACGGTGACACTATGGAAACAACACACACCAACACTTCCGTTCACTGTTTATTTTTTTCCAACAGCCGCTCTGATCAATGGGCTGTGGACGACCCAAAGTAGACCATCCCTGGTCGATACTCCATCTGGGGTGGGAGCTAACGTCAGCGTTCTGTGTCTTTGTCATCGTAGATCCACCAGTAGAACCAGGAGGGTTTAGGGTTAGGGTCCGTATTTGTGTTTTGCTTTCATTTCATTCTATTTGACTTTTAGTCTGGAGGGTCTCATACGTTTACATCCCCACTGGAATATCTGGACTGGAATATTTTCACATTTTCACATCCCCCAGTCTGGACCAGGTTTCCTAAAGAGGACCCAGCTGTAGTTTTGGTCCGTTTGAACCGGGTTTTCTAAGAGGACCCAGCTGTAGTTTTGGTCCGTTTGAACCGGGTTTTCTAAGAGGACCCAGCTGTAGTTTTGGTCCGTTTGAACCGGGTTTTCTAAGAGGACCCAGCTGTAGTTTTGGTCCGTTTGAACCGGGTTTTCTAAGAGGACCCAGCTGTAGTTTTGGTCCGTTTGAACCGGGTTTTCTAAGAGGACCCAGCTGTAGTTTTGGTCCGTTTGCAGAGTCCACCCAGGCCGGTGTGGTTCCTGTAACGGTGAACCCTGGATGAGCAGTGAGTCCTCTGTGAGAGCGGAGGACAGGAGGAGGGACCGGCCGTGGACATGACGGACCCAGCGGGACCACAGGACCAGGACCAGGGCCAGGACCAGGACCAGGGGGTCTCAGATAGGAAGGCCAGTACGGACTACCACCGCGGACCGGGTCGCCAGTGCAGCGTCCAGAAGGGCCTGGGGAAGGGCTCAGTGTCCAACGCTGACGGCTTTGAGGACTTTGAAGAGTTTGTTCTGGACTTTGATGATTATGACCTCCTGGAGTCCATCCACAGCCAGCTGGGCTCACCCCTGGAGCCCATCCGTAAGTACTGGGCACCACACCAGACCCAGGCACAGCAGCATCTGGGGTTCACATTTTCAAAAAAAAAAAATGGTGCAACTTACAGAAAGAAAAATCTGATTTGATATTTGGAGAAAAATGTGGATTTATTTATTTGAAATGAAAAGAGCAAATTAAAAAAAAAAAAAACTCTTCAGAGAATAACTCCTCAGCTGAAGTGGACTGAAAACCTGTGGACAGTGTTAGTCATGTCCCTCAGAGTATGGGTTCTGTTTTTACATGAATTATCAGTGGTCACATGTGCACTTGTTTCCATCGATCGCGGCTCCAGTACTAGCTTCGTTAATGACAGCCTAGTGTTGGTTCATGGCTACACTTAACAAAGTGGTTCACAGTATTGAACTCATTGACGCTCTGGTCCGCTGTTGTTTCCAGCTTTACTATTGATCCGCTGACATGAGACTTTAATGGGATTCTGAACTGGCCTTGACCTGCTTAAAACTGACAGCTTTTAGAACTGAGAGAAAACACTAGAAAATATGGTCCACATTAGAGATGTAAACAATTAATTGTCAATAAGAATTTGCTTGATTAAATTATTCATTGTTAGTTAATTGCCCTTGTCCACGTGTCCGAAGGCTGTCGGTTTGTCTGCGCTGCGACGCCGCGGCTGGGATAGGCGGACCTGGAACTGGATCATGGTGTTGATGAGTTAGAATGTGTGTCTGGACATGGATGACCAAACACAGACTGACCGTCTGTCTGTGGGAGCGGTGCACCTCCGACTAAAAACACACAAATGTGGGGTCGGTATCAGAACGTTTTCCTGGAGGTTGGTCTAGTCCACAGTCAGTGAGACAGAAGCTGGAAACATCCTCCAGGATCCTGATTCAGGACACAGATATGTAAGGAATTTGTGAAGCTTCAGGAGGAAAAGATAAAGTTTGACTTTCACTTGTGTGGGGGCACAGACTGCACCGTACTCCCATGGTATTAGAAGTGGGACGGAAAGTGACGCACGCACGTGCACGGTTACCAACCAACACACACGCATCCACTGGCCGTACTGTGCGCGTGCAAGTACCCCCCCAACGAAACACACACGCGTGCACCCCCCCATTACAGACCGCCACAGCAACAGATGAATTCCACAGGAAACACTGACTGCATCCGATGGTTCAATAAATCAATCATGAAGGAAAATGACCTGGTTTTATCATGAAGAACAGAAACAATATTTAGCTTTTATTCTTATGGACCATACTGAAAGACATATTCAGGTTCTCAGGAAAATTGCAGCTTATCAATTACTAGTTAATCGATTGATAAGAGCAACCAACTAACGATTAATGAATTAATCAACAATTTGCATCCCTAATCCAAATCTAAGTTAGTGACACACACCAGTGCAGTCACTCTGCTCTGAACTCAGTCTGAAATGTAATCAGGATCAAACTGTTTTGGTTTTGACATTTGAAGAAACTACTGATGCAGTTTCATCTGAAAAGGACGAACAGCGCTGTTATCTTCCACTGGTGTGTCCTGTATTTGAACAAAAATCTCCTGTCTGTATGTATCTGTGAGTGTGGATATATATGTTAGTGCACGGATTTCTGCGATTAATCACATAGTTATCTTCGGGGGGGGGGACTTGCCGGCATCAACAGCATGTATTGCCTTTAAGTGATATTTCAGACTTGAAGTACTCCAGTGATAAAAATAATTCCACTTTGCAGTGCTTATAAACAGCTTTGTCCTTCTCCCCCCCACCATCTGAAGACATTTAAAATGAAACTGTCCATGTAGAAGACTGGTACTTTTCTCCATGTTTATGTCCACACCAGTTTATTACCACTTGTGAGTGATTGACAGGAGTCTTAGTCCCACTAATCAGTACTAATACTAATAAGCCCAATAATATGTGATGTTCAGTTGTTAAAAGCAAGCAAAGGGGGCCCTCTAGTGGTGGGAATAAGTGTCACTAATGTATGTTTTGTCCTTTCGGTGTTCCCGTAGTCAGTTCAGACAGAAGAAGGAACTAACTAATAAAATAAAGACAAAATAATCCAATTAGTTATGTCTATTAATGATATGCATATTCATGGAGAATGCACAGATGTAATTATTCTAAACTTAAATTGACTGCTAATCCAACAGTCACATGGTAAATAAGTACAGGTCAGTTCAAAGGCTGGAATATTAAACACAACCAAAGAATTTACATGAGCTTAACATGAGCCTGCAGAAAGAATTAGCAACCCATCTGCCACTGCTAGCATAAACCAATTAGCTTAAATATGTTAATAACACATTGTAATAAACACATCCAAAATAATGTCATAAACATGTTTCTGTTTTTGTTTTTTTTCATAAACATGTTTCTAACAGTACGTCTGTATGTGAAATTATTTAGCAAACTACAGAATGATTGACACATACAGGCGCTGCTTCTGCAGGAGTTAAAGTTTGATTCAGCATTACTTGGAAGGTTCGCTGGCTTTTCTCCTCTCAGCTGCACATACACATAGCACTGGCACTTGGTGCGTGTGGAGCGCCAAAATAAAAGCATGAGTTTTAAAATAAGAGTCTGTATAAGTGAACTAAGACTTGCTTGAAAGGCAGAAGAATAAAACGGCATTAACGTGAGATGAAAAAAATTGTCGGCGTCATTTAATGTGTTAACGCGGTAATAACGCATTAACTTGCCCAACCCTAATATATATATATATATATATATATATATATATATATATATATATATATATATATATATGTATATATATATATATATATATATATATATATATATATATATATATATATATATATTAGGGGGTCAAATGAGTGTCCATTTGTGTCCAAAACAGTTGTCCTACAGTCCTAGAAGTGTGTGTAAATAATGCTAATCCATTTGTGCACAGACTACTGATATTCTCTGACAGTAGAAGCTCTATTTTCATAAATATTGGATTTGGAATAGCACGTGGATGTGAAAACTTTTGCTGGTGGACGGACGTGACATTACCCATGATGCTCTGGTCAGTCCCAGTACTTTATTAGGAATAAACTTCTAGACTTCCTATTGCTAATTGTGCTCTTCTTCCTAAATGTTGGTATTGTGGATCTAAAACAATCCCAGCTGACACAAAAACACTAAATGTGTCAGTGGACGGATGTGACATGGTTGTTGTGGATCCCATCATACTGATGCTCTGCAGCCATGTCAGCGTTTACACTAATGATCCCTGTGCAAAAACTAGGAGCACTATTATTTATTGGATAGTTTAGCATCAGACTAAAGAGGAAAGAACAATCTAGAATTGTTCTTTGTGTCTAAAAATGCTTCTTATTGTAAAAGTGTTGATGTAAACAGTGCTGTGTGCCATTCTTCATGTATGTATTGGTGGAACAGAAGCAGGATGGATCAGCACCATACTCCAGACTGAACCTGTACAAATAAAACATGTGATATGGAGGAGAGAATCTGGGAAGAAAAACTGGGGAATCCAAAAGAAGAGAAGATTTGTTTTTCAGCTCAGTTCAGTTCAAATAGAACTTGTCCATTTGTGACATGAAAATATAGCATTAATTGTGCTGAAATGGTTCATTTTGGAGCTGAAAACATAGTTCATATGAGCATCAACATGTAACTAGTAAGTGTCAGAACTACTGTCCAGAAGGAAATGGAAAACCTTCAGGAATATATGAAGAAGATATAAGACCCCCCCAAGGACCAACTGAAGAGTCCAGTAAGGAGGAGGAGCCAGAGGAGGGGCTATCATGGAAGGACACGTCCCTACATGGCATGGACCACCCACAAACTGATATGGACGGTTCGAGTTCAGACACAAATATGTGTCCTGAGCCAGGCTTTACGGGGGGGGGCTACTGATCAGCCTTGGCGGAGGTCTGCGCCCCCCCCGTGGGCCCCCCCACCCCCGATCACCACCAAAATTTAATCCTTTCTTCCTTATCCCATTTCCAACAAACCCTGAAAATTTCATCCAAATCTGTCCATAACTTTTTGAGTTATGTTGCACACTAACGGACAGACAGACAGACAAACCCTGGCAAAAACAGAACCTCCTTGGCGGAGGTAACTATCTTTATTCGACTGTGGAACCAAACATCAGAAAACCAACTCCAGACGTGAGCAGAGCCATTCTTCCAGTTCGTGTTGACAGACTGTTCCAGAGTTCGCATTAACCGAAAATGTTCCGTCATTGATGGATTTCTTTTTTAAATGATGTAAAATTCTGAAGGCTGTCCGTCATTTGGACAGATTAAAACACTGAGGGTAATCATTGTTTCTCTGACTTTAGCCAAAATTCGATGTTAGTTCAAAGTGTGCAGACAGCCCAGTCTCCTCAGTTCTTTACAGTCCAGTAAATGTGATGGCACTGATAAACACAGTGAAAAAAGAGGGACTGATGGAGTGAAGGATGAAGGACAAGCAAGGAATACTGCAGTTCTGATGGTATTTGGTGTGTTCTATGTACACATGTTCTACCTTTCATGTGTTATTTGATGGCATGTGTAACCGGTGGTGTCGGACTCTGCGTTGTGTTCTTTTTTCTTTTAATGACGAGACCCGCACGTGAGTCTTTGGAGGCAGTCTCTGTTTATTGTTCTGACAAAACTGACAAAACACAAAGACCTCCGGTCAGCGATCCCACGTAAAACACACTCCTGCACAAACCAAATGATAAAGAAATATGTTTAAATACATTACAAGTGCCTAATACAGCCTAAACTAGCTGGTTCATGTAAAAAAAATTAAATTAACAAAGGTTAAACCAAAAATTTTACGAACTACACGGCTGCTTACCTCTTCCACAGAAATCCGAAACAAAAGGGAAGAGGTAAAGGCGCGAAAACTCAGGTCATAGTGCGCAGTGTCACACTGTAAACTGTTCGATGGGGAACAGACCAAAACCAAAAGTTCCACACACTGACCTGGAGGCCCACAATGTCAGGTACCAACCAAAAGAAATTAAAATAAAATGGTCAGATTTTGTGTAATTATAACAATACACAATATACACTGAACAAAAATATAAACGCAC
The DNA here is from genome assembly GCF_902148855.1 of Sphaeramia orbicularis. Lineage (NCBI taxonomy): Eukaryota > Metazoa > Chordata > Actinopteri > Kurtiformes > Apogonidae > Sphaeramia > Sphaeramia orbicularis. Next base: position 53,835 of record NW_021941570.1, on the reverse strand, counting down.
CACTTTTGTTTTTGCTCCCATTTTTCATGAGCTGAACTCAAAGATCTAAAACTTTTTCTACGTACACAAAAGGCCTATTTCTCTCAAATATTGTTCATAAATTTGTCTAAATCTGTGTTAGTGAGCACTTCTCCTTTGTCCTTTGCTGAGATAATCCATCCACCTCACAGGTGTGGCAGATCCAGATGCTGATTAGACAGCAGGATTATTGCACAGGTGTGACTTAGGCTGGCCACAATAAAAGGCCACTCTAAAATGTGCACTTTTACTGTATTGGGTGGTCCAGGGGGGTCAGAAAACCAGTCAGTATTTGGTGTGACCACCATTTTCCTCGCACAGTCTTCTTCATGAATTCTCTGAAACAGCTTTGGAGATGGCTTATGGCAGAGAAATGAACATTCAATTCACAGGCAGAAGCTCTGGTGCAGATTCCTGAAGTCACATGACCAGTGCATATTCCCTCAAAACTTGTGACATCTGTGGTATTGTGCTGTGTGATAAAACTGCACATTTTGGAGTGGCCTTTTATTGTGGCCAGCCTAAGGCACACCTGTGCAAAAATCCTGCTGTCTAATCAGCATCTTGATCTGCCACACCTGTGAGGTGGATGGATTATCTCAGCAAAGAACAAGTGTTCACTAACACAAATGTAGACAGATTTGTGAACAATATTTGAGAGAAATAAACCTTGTGTGTACACAGAAAAAGTTTTAGATCTTTGAGTTCAGCTCATGAAAAATGGGAGCAAAAACAAAAGTGGTGCGTTTATATTTTGGTTCAGTATAATATACATACCCACAGTGCTGCTAGATATTTGACCCTGTTACACATGTCCATTTGTTTCCAGATCTGTGCTTCACAGAAGCTGAACCCGAACCCTCAGTTCATGGGTTGGACAGTGTGTGAACAAACACATGACAGTTTAGAATGTGTCCAGAGAACACAGCAGTTCAGAGTGGAGGACAGAATCAGACCAGTGGTCAGGTCAGGTTGGGTTATCAGCCAGCAGCAACTACAGCTGCTGCACCACTG
>NW_021941570.1:42803-47803 GCF_902148855.1 Sphaeramia orbicularis | reverse complement strand
AAACACTGTTATAGACAGACTACAGCTGCGCCGCACCATCACACATGGTACCAAACACTGTTATAGACAGACTACAGCTGCGCCGCACCATCACACATGGTACCAAACACTGTTATAGACAGACTACAGCTGCGACGCACCATCACACATGGTACCAAACACTGTTATAGACAGACCACAGCTGTGACGCACCATCACACATGGTACCAAACACTGTTATAGACGGACTACAGCTGCGCCGCACCATCACACATGGTACCAAACACTGTTATAGACGGACTACAGCTGCGCCGCACCATCACACATGGTACCAAACACTGTTATAGACAGACTACAGCTGCGACGCACCATCACACATGGTACCAAACACTGTTATAGACAGACTACAGCTGCGCCGCACCATCACACATGGTACCAAACACTGTTATAGACGGACTACAGCTGCGCCGCACCATCACACATGGTACCAAACACTGTTATAGACAGACTACAGCTGTGACGCACCATCACACATGGTACCAAACACTGTTATAGACGGACTACAGCTGCGCCGCACCATCACACATGGTACCAAACACTGTTATAGACAGGCTACAGCTGCGCCGCACCATCACACATGGTACCAAACACTGTTATAGACAGACTACAGCTGCGCCGCACCATCACACATGGTACCAAACACTGTTATAGACAGACCACAGCTGTGACGCACCATCACACATGGTACCAAACACTGTTATAGACAGACCACAGCTGCGCCGCACCATCACACATGGTACCAAACACTGTTATAGACAGACCACAGCTGCGCCGCACCATCACACATGGTACCAAACACTGTTATAGACAGACTACAGCTGCGCCGCACCATCACACATGGTACCAAACACTGTTATAGACAGACCACAGCTGTGACGCACCATCACACATGGTACCAAACACTGTTATAGACAGACCACAGCTGTGACGCACCATCACACATGGTACCAAACACTGTTATAGACGGACTACAGCTGCGCCGCACCATCACACATGGTACCAAACACTGTTATAGACGGACTACAACTGCGCCGCACCATCACACATGGTACCAAACACTGTTATAGACAGACTACAGCTGTGACGCACCATCACACATGGTACCAAACACTGTTACAGACAGACTACAGCTGCGCCGCACCATCACACACGGTACCAAACTGTCATAGACAGACTGGAGCTGCGCCGCACCATCACACATGGTACCAAACACTGTTATAGTCGGACTACAGCTGCGCCGCACCATCACACATGGTACCAAACTGTTATAGACAGACTGGAGCTGCGCCGCACCATCACACATGGTACCAAACACTGTTATAGACAGACTGGAGCTGCGCCGCACCATCACACATGGTACCAAACACTGTTATAGTCGGACTACAGCTGCGCCGCACCATCACACATGGTACCAAACACTGTTATAGACAGACTACAGCTGCGCCGCACCATCACACATGGTACCAAACACTGTTATAGTCAGACTACAGCTGCGCCGCACCATCACACATGGTACCAAACACTGTTATAGACAGACTACAGCTGCGCCGCACCATCACACATGGTACCAAACACTGTTATAGACAGACTACAGCTGCGCCGCACCATCACACATGGTACCAAACACTGTTGTAGTCGGACTACAGCTGCGCCGCACCATCACACATGGTACCAAACACTGTTATAGACAGACTACAGCTGCGCCGCACCATCACACATGGTACCAAACACTGTTATAGACAGACTACAGCTGTGACGCACCATCACACATGGTACCAAACACTGTTATAGACAGACTACAGCTGCGCCGCACCATCACACATGGTACCAAACACTGTTATAGACAGACTACAGCTGCGCCGCACCATCACACATGGTACCAAACACTGTTATAGACAGACTACAGCTGCGCAGCACCATCACAAATGGTACCAAACACTGTTATAGACAGACTGGAGCTGCGCCGCACCATCACACATGGTACCAAACACTGTTATAGACAGACTACAGCTGCGCAGCACCATCACACATGGTACCAAACACTGTTATAGACAGACTACAGCTGCGCAGCACCATCACACATGGTACCAAACACTGTTATAGACAGACTACAGCTGTGCAGCACCATCACAAATGGTACCAAACACTGTTATAGACAGACTGGAGCTGCGCCGCACCATCACACATGGTACCAAACACTGTTATAGACAGACTACAGCTGCGCAGCACCATCACACATGGTACCAAACACTGTTATAGAAAGACTACAGCTGCGCCGCACCATCACACATGGTACCAAACACTGTTATAGACAGACTGGAGCTGCGCCGCACCATCACACATGGTACCAAACACTGTTATAGACAGACTACAGCTGCGCCGCACCATCACACATGGTACCAAACACTGTTATAGACAGACTACAGCTGCGCAGCACCATCACACATGGTACCTAACACTGTTATAGACAGACTACAGCTGCGCAGCACCATCACAAATGGTACCAAACACTGTTATAGACAGACTGGAGCTGCGCCGCACCATCACACATGGTACCAAACACTGTTATAGACAGACTACAGCTGCGCCGCACCATCACACATGGTACCAAACACTGTTATAGACAGACTACAGCTGCGCCGCACCATCACACATGGTACCAAACACTGTTATAGACAGACTACAGCTGCGCCGCACCATCACACATGGTACCAAACACTGTTATAGACAGACTACAGCTGCGCCGCACCATCACACATGGTACCAAACACTGTTATAGACAGACTACAGCTGCGCAGCACCATCACACATGGTACCAAACACTGTTATAGACAGACTACAGCTGCGCCGCACCATCACACATGGTACCAAACACTGTTATAGACAGACTACAGCTGCGCCGCACCATCACACATGGTACCAAACACTGTTATAGACAGACTACAGCTGCGCCGCACCATCACACATGGTACCAAACACTGTTATAGACAGACTACAGCTGCGCCGCACCATCACACATGGTACCAAACACTGTTATAGACAGACTACAGCTGCGCCGCACCATCACACATGGTACCAAACACTGTTATAGACAGACTACAGCTGCGCCGCACCATCACACATGGTACCAAACACTGTTATAGACAGGACTGCAGCTGCGCCGCACCATCACACATGGTACCAAACACTGTTATAGACAGACTACAGCTGCGCCGCACCATCACACATGGTACCAAACACTGTTATAGACAGACTACAGCTGCGCCGCACCATCACACATGGTACCAAACACTGTTATAGACAGACTGGCAGCTGCGCCGCACCATCACACATGGTACCAAACACTGTTATAGACAGACTACAGCTGCGCCGCACCATCACACATGGTACCAAACACTGTTATAGACAGACTACAGCTGCGCCGCACCATCACACATGGTACCAAACACTGTTATAGACAGACTACAGCTGCGCCGCACCATCACACATGGTACCAAACACTGTTATAGACAGACTACAGCTGCGCCGCACCATCACACATGGTACCAAACACTGTTATAGACAGACTACAGCTGCGCCGCACCATCACACATGGTACCAAACACTGTTATAGACAGACTACAGCTGCGCCGCACCATCACACATGGTACCAAACACTGTTATAGACAGACTACAGCTGCGCCGCACCATCACACATGGTACCAAACACTGTTATAGACAGACTACAGCTGCGCCGCACCATCACACATGGTACCAAACACTGTTATAGACAGACTACAGCTGCGCCGCACCATCACACATGGTACCAAACACTGTTATAGACAGACTACAGCTGCGCCGCACCATCACACATGGTACCAAACACTGTTATAGACAGACTACAGCTGCTGCCGCACCATCACACATGGTACCAAACACTGTTATAGACAGACCTACAGCTGTGACGCACCATCACACATGGTACCAAACACTGTTATAGACAGACTACAGCTGCGCCGCACCATCACACATGGTACCAAACACTGTTATAGACAGACTACAGCTGCGCCGCACCATCACACATGGTACCAAACTGTTATAGACAGACTGGAGCTGCGCCGCACCATCACACATGGTACCAAACACTGTTATAGTCGGACTACAGCTGCGCCGCACCATCACACATGGTACCAAACTGTTATAGACAGACTGGAGCTGCGCCGCACCATCACACATGGTACCAAACACTGTTATAGACAGACTACAGCTGCGCCGCACCATCACACATGGTACCAAACACTGTTATAGACAGACTACAGCTGCGCCGCACCATCACACATGGTACCAAACACTGTTATAGACAGACTACAGCTGCGCCGCACCATCACACATGGTACCAAACACTGTTATAGACAGACTACAGCTGCGCCGCACCATCACACATGGTACCAAACACTGTTATAGACAGACTACAGCTGCGCCGCACCATCACACATGGTACCAAACACTGTTATAGACAGACTACAGCTGCGCCGCACCATCACACACGGTACCAAACACTGTTATAGACAGACTACAGCTGCGCCGCACCATCACACACGGTACCAACACTGTTATAGACAGACTACAGCTGCGCCGCACCATCACACACGGTACCAAACTGTTATAGACAGACTGGAGCTGCGCCGCACCATCACACATGGTACCAAACACTGTTATAGTCGGACTACAGCTGCGCCGCACCATCACACATGGTACCAAACTGTTATAGACAGACTGGAGCTGCGCCGCACCATCACACATGGTACCAAACACTGTTATAGTCGGACTACAGCTGCGCCGCACCATCACACATGGTACCAAACTGTTATAGACAGACTGGAGCTGCGTCGCACCATCACACATGGTACCAAACACTGTTATAGACAGACTACAGCTGCGCCGCACCATCACACATGGTACCAAACACTGTTATAGTTGGA
>NW_021941570.1:25303-37803 GCF_902148855.1 Sphaeramia orbicularis | reverse complement strand
AAATGTGAATAATTTGAACAAATATGAACAACCTGAAATGTCTAAAGAAAATTAAGTGCAATTTTAACAATTTTCTGCCTGTTCCTAAATGTTTTGTGCCTTTGTAGATCTGATGTGTAATGCATATGTCTAAAAAATGAAAAGTCGAGGCAGAATATGGATAAAATTTTACCTATATTTCTTAAATTTCTTTTTTTTTCTCAGGTTATTCACATCCTTTTTGTTTGGATAGTTTGTAAATGTAAATATTGGCATAATTGAATGTTATTTTTTGCACTAAAACAATTTGGAGTTGTGATTATTTATTGGCTATGATGCTAATTTTTTACTGGTCCAGCCCACTGCAGATAAAATTGGGCTGAATTTGGCCCACGGAAGAAATTGAATTTGACACCCCTGATGTCAAGTGTCATGAGATAACTTTGGTTATGATTTGGCGCTATATAAATAAAATTTTGTTGATTGATTGATTAATTGATTGATTGCAAAGCTGGTAGAAATTAACAAGGAAGCAGTGGTTAAATTGAAATGCTAATTGTGATTAGCATCTTTGCATGACTTAGACTAGTGCAGTGTTTGGGGTCACCTTTACTTTCTAGTAACTGATAAAAAAACAAACAAAAAAAAAACAATAAAAACTTCCTAATATAAATCTGTGTTGAGTTGACAGAGCCAATCCAAACTGTGGTTGTGAAACTGCAGCACTGTGGTTCTGTTTGTGTGTCAGATGTTCACTGTGGTCAGTTTCAGATGCTGCAGCTCTTTCATCATTCGTAGTTTCAGTTGTTGTTTGTTCAGTATTAATTGTCCTCCTTGTAACTGCTGATTTTAATTAGACTTTTATTATTGGTGATGTCAGAAACTGTTGGGCAGGATGTTGTTGAACTAGCGTTAGTGAAGAATAGGTGTCATGGGTCCTCATGAGCCCCCCCCCCCCCCCCCGGTTTCCAAGCTCCATGTCTTTCCCAGTGCCAGAGGGAACAGTGCAGTTCCACACAGACCTGGACAAACACCAGCATGTGGACACAGAACGTGACTACATGTGGACTTCTGTCAAACACTCTTATTGATTGACATTTGAACGACCAATGAGCATCTGAACTGACCCAAGGCGTGAAGCCGATGGAACAGAATGAGTTATTGATCTGACTGATGACATAATGAAACAAAACAAGTGCACCAAGAGTCAGCTGTCAAAGGGAATGGACAGAGGACACACATGTCCACAGTAGAAAGAAGGACGTTTGGGTCTGTAAGGGTTAAAGGTGGACAGGTCTGTAAGGGTTAAAGGTGGACTGGTCTGTAAGGGTTAAAGGTGGACAGGTCTGTAAGGGTTAAAGGTGGACTGGGGTTAAAGGTGGACTGGTCTGTAAGGGTTAAAGGTGGACAGGTCTGTAAGGGTTAAAGGTGGACTGGGGTTAAAGGTGGACTGGTCTATAAGGGTTAAAGGTGGACTGGTCTGTAAGGGTTAAAGGTGGACTGGTCTATAAGGGTTAAAGGTGGACAGGTCTGTAAGGGTTAAAGGTGGACTGGGGTTAAAGGTGGACTGGTCTGTAAGGTTAAAGGTGGACAGGTCTGTAAGGGTTAAAGGTGGACTGGGGTTAAAGGTGGACTGGTCTACAAGGGTTAAAGGTGGACTGGTCTGTAAGGGTTAAAGGTGGACAGGTCTGTAAGGGTTAAAGGTGGACAGGTCTATAAGGGTTAAAGGTGGACTGGTCTGTAAGGGTTAAAGGTGGACAGGTCTGTAAGGGTTAAAGGTGGACTGGGGTTAAAGGTGGACTGGTCTATAAGGGTTAAAAATGGACATGTCTGTAAGGGTTAAAGGTGGACAGGTCTGTAAGGGTTAAAGGTGGACAGGTCTGTAAGGGTTAAAGGTGGACTGGGGTTAAAGGTGGACTGGTCTATAAGGGTTAAAGGTGGACAGGTCTATAAGGGTTAAAGGTGGACTGGTCTGTAAGGGTTAAAGGTGGACAGGTCTGTAAGGGTTAAAGGTGGACTGGGGTTAAAGGTGGACTGGTCTATAAGGGTTAAAGGTGGACATGTCTGTAAGGGTTAAAGGTGGACAGGTCTGTAAGGGTTAAAGGTGGACAGGTCTGTAAGGGTTAAAGGTGGACTGGGGTTAAAGGTGGACTGGTCTATAAGGGTTAAAGGTGGACTGGTCTGTAAGGGTTAAAGGTGGACAGGTCTGTAAGGGTTAAAGGTGGACAGGTCTGTAAGGGTTAAAGGTGGACTGGGGTTAAAGGTGGACAGGTCTGTAAGGGTTAAAGGTGGACTGGGGTTAAAGGTGGACAGGTCTGTAAGGGTTAAAGGTGGACTGGGGTTAAAGGTGGACTGGTCTATAAGGGTTAAAGGTGGACTGGTCTGTAAGGGTTAAAGGTGGACAGGTCTGTAAGGGTTAAAGGTGGACTGGTCTGTAAGGGTTAAAGGTGGACAGGGGTTAAAGGTGGACTGGTCTGTAAGGGTTAAAGGTGGACAGGTCTGTAAGGGTTAAAGGTGGACTGGGGTTAAAGGTGGACAGGTCTGTAAGGGTTAAAGGTGGACTGGGGTTAAAGGTGGACAGGTCTGTAAGGGTTAAAGGTGGACTGGGGTTAAAGGTGGACTGGTCTATAAGGGTTAAAGGTGGACTGGTCTGTAAGGGTTAAAGGTGGACAGGTCTGTAAGGGTTAAAGGTGGACTGGTCTGTAAGGGTTAAAGGTGGACAGGTCTGTAAGGGTTAAAGGTGGACTGGTCTGTAAGGGTTAAAGGTGGACAGGTCTGTAAGGGTTAAAGGTGGACTGGTCTGTAAGGGTTAAAGGTGGACAGGTCTGTAAGGGTTAAAGGTGGACTGGGGTTAAAGGTGGACAGGTCTGTAAGGGTTAAAGGTGGACTGGTCTGTAAGGGTTAAAGGTGGACAGGTCTGTAAGGGTTAAAGGTGGACTGGTCTGTAAGGGTTAAAGGTGGACAGGTCTGTAAGGGTTAAAGGTGGACTGGGGTTAAAGGTGGACTGGTCTGTAAGGGTTAAAGGTGGACAGGTCTGTAAGGGTTAAAGGTGGACTGGGGTTAAAGGTGGACTGGTCTATAAGGGTTAAAGGTGGACTGGTCTGTAAGGGTTAAAGGTGGACAGGTCTGTAAGGGTTAAAGGTGGACAGGTCTGTAAGGGTTAAAGGTGGACTGGGGTTAAAGGTGGACTGGTCTGTAAGGGTTAAAGGTGGACAGGTCTGTAAGGGTTAAAGGTGGACTGGGGTTAAGGTGGACTGGTCTATAAGGGTTAAAGGTGGACAGGTCTGTAAGGGTTAAAGGTGGACTGGGGTTAAAGGTGGACTGGTCTGTAAGGGTTAAAGGTGGACAGGTCTGTAAGGGTTAAAGGTGGACTGGGGTTAAAGGTGGACTGGTCTATAAGGGTTAAAGGTGGACAGGTCTGTAAGGGTTAAAGGTGGACTGGGGTTAAAGGTGGACTGGTCTATAAGGGTTAAAGGTGGACTGGTCTGTAAGGGTTAAAGGTGGACAGGTCTGTAAGGGTTAAAGGTGGACAGGTCTGTAAGGGTTAAAGGTGGACAGGTCTATAAGGGTTAAAGGTGGACTGGTCTGTAAGGGTTAAAGGTGGACTGGTCTGTAAGGGTTAAAGGTGGACTGGGGTTAAAGGTGGACTGGTCTATAAGGGTTAAAGGTGGACAGGTCTGTAAGGGTTAAAGGTGGACAGGTCTGTAAGGGTTAAAGGTGGACTGGGGTTAAAGGTGGACAGGTCTGTAAGGGTTAAAGGTGGACTGGGGTTAAAGGTGGACAGGTCTGTAAGGGTTAAAGGTGGACTGGGGTTAAAGGTGGACTGGTCTATAAGGGTTAAAGGTGGACTGGTCTGTAAGGGTTAAAGGTGGACAGGTCTGTAAGGGTTAAGGTGGACAGGTCTGTAAGGGTTAAAGGTGGACTGGGGTTAAAGGTGGACAGGTCTGTAAGGGTTAAAGGTGGACTGGTCTGTAAGGGTTAAAGGTGGACAGGTCTGTAAGGGTTAAAGGTGGACTGGTCTGTAAGGGTTAAAGGTGGACAGGTCTGTAAGGGTTAAAGGTGGACTGGGGTTAAAGGTGGACTGGTCTGTAAGGGTTAAAGGTGGACAGGTCTGTAAGGGTTAAAGGTGGACTGGGGTTAAAGGTGGACTGGTCTATAAGGGTTAAAGGTGGACAGGTCTGTAAGGGTTAAAGGTGGACTGGGGTTAAAGGTGGACTGGTCTATAAGGGTTAAAGGTGGACAGGTCTGTAAGGGTTAAAGGTGGACAGGTCTATAAGGGTTAAAGGTGGACTGGTCTGTAAGGGTTAAAGGTGGACAGGTCTGTAAGGGTTAAAGGTGGACTGGGGTTAAAGGTGGACTGGTCTATAAGGGTTAAAAATGGACATGTCTGTAAGGGTTAAAGGTGGACAGGTCTGTAAGGGTTAAAGGTGGACAGGTCTGTAAGGGTTAAAGGTGGACAGGTCTGTAAGGGTTAAAGGTGGACTGGGGTTAAAGGTGGACTGGTCTATAAGGGTTAAAAATGGACATGTCTGTAAGGGTTAAAGGTGGACAGGTCTGTAAGGGTTAAAGGTGGACTGGGGTTAAAGGTGGACTGGTCTATAAGGGTTAAAGGTGGACAGGTCTATAAGGGTTAAAGGTGGACTGGTCTGTAAGGGTTAAAGGTGGACAGGTCTGTAAGGGTTAAAGGTGGACTGGGGTTAAAGGTGGACTGGTCTATAAGGGTTAAAGGTGGACAGGTCTGTAAGGGTTAAAGGTGGACAGGTCTGTAAGGGTTAAAGGTGGACAGGTCTGTAAGGGTTAAAGGTGGACTGGGGTTAAAGGTGGACTGGTCTATAAGGGTTAAAGGTGGACTGGTCTGTAAGGGTTAAAGGTGGACAGGTCTGTAAGGGTTAAAGGTGGACAGGTCTGTAAGGGTTAAAGGTGGACTGGGGGTTAAAGGTGGACAGGTCTGTAAGGGTTAAAGGTGGACTGGGGTTAAAGGTGGACAGGTCTGTAAGGGTTAAAGGTGGACTGGGGTTAAAGGTGGACTGGTCTATAAGGGTTAAAGGTGGACTGGTCTGTAAGGGTTAAAGGTGGACAGGTCTGTAAGGGTTAAAGGTGGACAGGTCTGTAAGGGTTAAAGGTGGACTGGTCTGTAAGGGTTAAAGGTGGACAGGTCTGTAAGGGTTAAAGGTGGACTGGTCTGTAAGGGTTAAAGGTGGACAGGTCTGTAAGGGTTAAAGGTGGACTGGTCTGTAAGGGTTAAAGGTGGACAGGTCTGTAAGGGTTAAAGGTGGACTGGGGTTAAAGGTGGACTGGTCTGTAAGGGTTAAAGGTGGACTGGTCTGTAAGGGTTAAAGGTGGACAGGTCTGTAAGGGTTAAAGGTGGACTGGTCTGTAAGGGTTAAAGGTGGACAGGTCTGTAAGGGTTAAAGGTGGACTGGGGTTAAAGGTGGACTGGTCTGTAAGGGTTAAAGGTGGACAGGTCTGTAAGGGTTAAAGGTGGACTGGGGTTAAAGGTGGACTGGTCTATAAGGGTTAAAGGTGGACTGGTCTGTAAGGGTTAAAGGTGGACAGGTCTGTAAGGGTTAAAGGTGGACAGGTCTGTAAGGGTTAAAGGTGGACAGGTCTGTAAGGGTTAAAGGTGGACTGGGGTTAAAGGTGGACTGGTCTATAAGGGTTAAAGGTGGACAGGTCTGTAAGGGTTAAAGGTGGACTGGGGTTAAAGGTGGACTGGTCTGTAAGGGTTAAAGGTGGACAGGTCTGTAAGGGTTAAAGGTGGACTGGGGTTAAAGGTGGACTGGTCTATAAGGGTTAAAGGTGGACAGGTCTGTAAGGGTTAAAGGTGGACTGGGGTTAAAGGTGGACTGGTCTATAAGGGTTAAAGGTGGACTGGTCTGTAAGGGTTAAAGGTGGACAGGTCTGTAAGGGTTAAAGGTGGACAGGTCTGTAAGGGTTAAAGGTGGACAGGTCTGTAAGGGTTAAAGGTGGACTGGTCTGTAAGGGTTAAAGGTGGACTGGTCTGTAAGGGTTAAAGGTGGACTGGGGTTAAAGGTGGACTGGTCTATAAGGGTTAAAGGTGGACAGGTCTGTAAGGGTTAAAGGTGGACAGGTCTGTAAGGGTTAAAGGTGGACTGGGGTTAAAGGTGGACAGGTCTGTAAGGGTTAAAGGTGGACTGGGGTTAAAGGTGGACAGGTCTGTAAGGGTTAAAGGTGGACTGGGGTTAAAGGTGGACTGGTCTATAAGGGTTAAAGGTGGACTGGTCTGTAAGGGTTAAAGGTGGACAGGTCTGTAAGGGTTAAAGGTGGACAGGTCTGTAAGGGTTAAAGGTGGACTGGGGTTAAAGGTGGACAGGTCTGTAAGGGTTAAAGGTGGACTGGTCTGTAAGGGTTAAAGGTGGACAGGTCTGTAAGGGTTAAAGGTGGACTGGTCTGTAAGGATTAAAGGTGGACAGGTCTGTAAGGGTTAAAGGTGGACTGGGGTTAAAGGTGGACTGGTCTGTAAGGGTTAAAGGTGGACTGGTCTGTAAGGGTTAAAGGTGGACAGGTTTGTAAGGGTTAAAGGTGGACTGGTCTGTAAGGGTTAAAGGTGGACAGGTCTGTAAGGGTTAAAGGTGGACTGGGGTTAAAGGTGGACTGGTCTGTAAGGGTTAAAGGTGGACAGGTCTGTAAGGGTTAAAGGTGGACTGGTGGACTGGTCTGTAAGCGTTAAAGGTGGACAGGTCTGTAAGGGTTAAAGGTGGACTGGTGGACTGGTCTGTAAGCGTTAAAGGTGGACAGGTCTGTAAGGGTTAAAGGTGGACTGGTCTGTAAGGGTTAAAGGTGGACTGGTCTGTAAGGGTTAAAGGTGGACAGGTCTGTAAGGGTTAAAGGTGGACTGGTGGACTGGTCTGTAAGCGTTAAAGGTGGACAGGTCTGTAAGGGTTAAAGGTGGACTGGGTTAAAGGTGGACTGGTCTGTAAGGGTTAAAGGTGGACTGGTGGACTGGTCTGTAAGGGTTAAAGGTGGACAGGTCTGTAAGGGTTAAAGGTGGACTGGTCTGTAAGGGTTAAAGGTGGACTGGTGGACTGGTCTGTGAGGGTTAAAGGTGGACTGGTCTGTAAGGGTTAAAGGTGGACTGGTCTGTAAGGGTTAAAGGTGGACAGGTCTGTAAGGGTTAAAGGTGGACTGGTCTGTAAGGGTTAAAGGTGGACAGGTCTGTAAGGGTTAAAGGTGGACTAGTGGACTGGTCTGTAAGGGTTAAAGGTGGACAGGTCTGTAAGGGTTAAAGGTGGACTGGTCTGTAAGGGTTAAAGGTGGACTGGTCTGTAAGGGTTAAAGGTGGACAGGTCTGTAAGGGTTAAAGGTGGACTGGTCTGTAAGGGTTAAAGGTGGACAGGTCTGTAAGGGTTAAAGGTGGACTGGGGTTAAAGGTGGACTGGTCTGTAAGGGTTAAAGGTGGACTGGTCTGTAAGGGTTAAAGGTGGACAGGTCTGTAAGGGTTAAAGGTGGACTGGTCTGTAAGGGTTAAAGGTGGACAGGTCTGTAAGGGTTAAAGGTGGACTGGGGTTAAAGGTGGACTGGTCTGTAAGGGTTAAAGGTGGACAGGTCTGTAAGGGTTAAAGGTGGACTGGTGGACTGGTCTGTAAGCGTTAAAGGTGGACAGGTCTGTAAGGGTTAAAGGTGGACTGGTCTGTAAGGGTTAAAGGTGGACTGGTCTGTAAGGGTTAAAGGTGGACAGGTCTGTAAGGGTTAAAGGTGGACTGGTGGACTGGTCTGTAAGCGTTAAAGGTGGACAGGTCTGTAAGGGTTAAAGGTGGACTGGGGTTAAAGGTGGACTGGTCTGTAAGGGTTAAAGGTGGACTGGTGGACTGGTCTGTAAGGGTTAAAGGTGGACAGGTCTGTAAGGGTTAAAGGTGGACTGGTCTGTAAGGGTTAAAGGTGGACTGGTGGACTGGTCTGTGAGGGTTAAAGGTGGACTGGTCTGTAAGGGTTAAAGGTGGACTGGTCTGTAAGGGTTAAAGGTGGACAGGTCTGTCAGGGTTAAAGGTGGACTGGTCTGTAAGGGTTAAAGGTGGACAGGTCTGTATGGGTTAAAGGTGGACTGGTGGACTGGTCTGTAAGGGTTAAAGGTGGACAGGTCTGTAAGGGTTAAAGGTGGACTGGTCTGTAAGGGTTAAAGGTGGACTGGTCTGTAAGGGTTAAAGGTGGACTGGTGGACTGGTCTGTAAGCATTAAAGGTGGACAGGTCTGTAAGCATTAAAGGTGGACAGGTCTGTAAGGGTTAAAAGTGGACTGGTCTGTAAGCGTTAAAGGTGGACAGGTCTGTAAGGGTTAAAGGTGGACTGGGGTTAAAGGTGGACTGGTCTGTAAGGGTTAAAGGTGGACAGGTCTGTAAGGGTTAAAGGTGGACTGGGGTTAAAGGTGGACAGGTCTGTAAGGGTTAAAGGTGGACTGGGGTTAAAGGTGGACAGGTCTGTAAGGGTTAAAGGTGGACAGGTCTGTAAGGGTTAAAGGTGGACTGGTGGACTGGTCTGTAAGGGTTAAAGGTGGACAGGTCTGTAAGGGTTAAAGGTGGACTGGTCTGTAAGGGTTAAAGGTGGACTGGTGGACTGGTCTGTAAGCATTAAAGGTGGACAGGTCTGTAAGCATTAAAGGTGGACAGGTCTGTAAGGGTTAAAAGTGGACTGGTCTGTAAGGGTTAAAGGTGGACTGGTCTGTAAGGGTTAAAGGTGGACTGGTCTGTAAGGGTTAAAGGTGGACTGGTCTGTAAGGGTTAAAAGTGGACTGGTCTTTCAGTCCTGCTCTGGTGCTCACTTTCCAGTTGAACCCTTAAGTGTCCCTTAAGTGTCCCAGCAGATGTTCACCAAATGGCCTGACCAGCTGCACAGTGTTGCTCTGGGGGATGGTCTGTTCTTTCAGTCTTTAAATAATGTCCCATAATTCAGTGTGTGTGTCCACAGGGACAAACACTGTGGTGGTTCAGATCAGATTTATGACCTGGAACTAAACCCACTGAACTGATGGACGTCCACCTGTGAGTCCTGACCTTTGACCATAGGAGCTGGACGTCCACCTGTGAGTCCTGACCTTCGACCACAGGAGCTGGACGTCCACCTGTGAGTCCTGACCTTTGACCATAGGAGCTGGACGTCCACCTGTGAGTCCTGACCTTCGACCACAGGAGCTGGACGTCCACCTGTGAGTCCTGACCTTTGACCACAGGTGCTGGACGTCCACCTGTGAGTCCTGACCTTTGACCACAGGAGCTGGACGTCCACCTGTGAGTCCTGACCTTTGACCACAGGAGCTGGACGTCCACCTGTGAGTCCTGACCTTTGACCACAGGAGCTGAACTCATATGGAAACGTGCAGGACAACAACCTGCTGCACCTGGGCCTTTTGTTTCAGTCACAGTAAATGGAGCTGCCCTCCTATTGGCCCGTGTGGGTCTAAGGAGGTGATGTCATCAGTGATGTCATCAGTGATGTCATTAGAGGATGGTAGCAGTGATGTAATAGAGCTGTGTTTAATAAATGAATAAAATACAACCTAATATGGCGAACCCAGACCCAGTCCAGATGTTGAAACCTTCTATTGGATGTAGTTCTCCATCACCCTCATGCGTCCTCTTCTGTACCTGTTCCATCTGTTTTCATTTGTCCACACGTTGCTGAAGTGTCTCTGTCTGCTGTACTTTCTGAACTAGGGATGCAAATTATCGATTAATCATTGGTTGGTTGCCCTTATATGTAGCTGGGATAGGCTCCGAGTGACCCCCCTGACCCTAGTGAGGATAAAGCAGGTTCAGAAAATGAATGGATGAATGAATGGTTGTCCTTATCGATCGATTAACGATTAATTGATAAGCGGTGATTTTGCTGAGAACCTGAATTTCTTTTTCAATACGGTCTATTAGAATAAAAGCTGAATAGTTTCCATACTTCATAATAAAACCAGGTCATGTTCCTTAATGACTGTTTATTGAACCATTGGATACAGTCATGTCCCTAGAGCCAGACTCTGTGTCCGGGGATCAGGACGTCCAGCCCCCTGCCGTCCACTGCCACCCAGTCCACGTTGCACCCGGTCCCTACGGCTCCCTCAGTGGGTGGTGAGTCCACCGGAGGGTGGGTCCACGTCACTCTTTCGGGCTGGGCCCGGCCGGGCCCCATGGGTAAAGGCCCGGCCACCAGGCGCTTGCATGCGAGCCCCAACCCCGGGCCTGGCTCCAGGGCGGGGCCCCGGCTGCGTCGTGCCGGGCGTTGTCCCAATCCTTGGGTCTTTCTTCTTCTTAGGGGCTTCTGAACTGCTCTTAGTCCAGCCCATCACCCAGGACCTGATGGCCATGGAAGACCCTACCAGGGGCATAAAGCCCCCGACAACAGAGCTCCTGGGATCATTTGGGCACTCAAACTCCCCCACCATGGTGAGGTGGCAGTTCAGAGGGGTCAGGACTGAAAGGACCAGATCCCACATATGACCGATCTAAATGGGTTTCCTCCATAGGGTGGGTGGGTCCACCCTTAGGGATAGGGTGGGTGGGTGGGTGGGTCCACCCTTAGGGATAGGGTGGGTGGGTGGGTGGGTCCACCCTTAGGGATAGGGGGAGGAGCTCAGTCACCACAGCAGAGCTCAGAGTAGAGCCGCTGCTCCTCCACATCCAGAGGAACCAGCTGAGGTGGATCAGACATCTGGTTCAGATCCTCCTGGACTCCTCCCTGGGGAGGTGTTCTGGGCATGTCCCACCAGGAGGAGACGTGAGGGAAGACCTAGGACACCCTGGAGAGACCATGTCTGTGGACTGGACTGGGAACGCCTCAGGGTCCACCCAGAAGAGCTGGAGGAGGAGTCTGAGGAGAGGGAGGAGTCTGAGGAGAGGGAAGTCTGAGCATCCCTGCTTAGACTGTTACCCCCGTGACCTGGCCCCGGATAAGAGGAAGAAAATGGATGGATGGATACAGTCAGTTTCCTGTGAAATTCATCTGTTGGTGTGGCAGTGTGTAATGGGGGGTACACGCACGTGTGTTTTGTCAGGGGGGGGCGTCAAACAGACGGTTGGTCTGTGATTGGCTCCACCCACAGACAGACGGTCAATCTGTTTGGCTCCACCCACAAACAGACGGTCAGTCTGTGTTTGGCTCCACCCACAAACAGACTGTCGGTCTGTGTTTGGCTCCACCCACAGACAGGTCAGTCTGTGTTTGGCTCCACCCACAAACAGACGGTCGGTCTGTGTTTGGCTCCACCCACAAACAGAGGGTCGGTCTGTTTGGCTCCACCCACAAACAGACGGTCAGTCTGTGTTTGGCTCCTCCCACAAACAGACAGTCGGTCTGTTTGGCTCCACCCACAAACAGACGGTCAGTCTGTGTTTGGCTCCTCCCACAAACAGACTGTCGGTCTGTTTGGCTCCTCCCACAAACAGACGGTGGGTCTGTTTGGCTCCACCCACAAACAGACTGTCGGTCTGTGTTTGGCTCCTCCCACAGAAAGGTCAGTCTGTGTTTGGCTCCACCCACAAACAGACTGTCGGTCTGTGTTTGGCTCCACCCACAAACAGACGGTCAGTCTGTGTTTGGGTCCACCCACAAACAGACTGTCGGTCTGTGTTTGGCTCCACCCACAGAAAGGTCAGTCTGTGTTTGGCTCCACCCACAAACAGAGGGTCGGTCTGTGTTTGGCTCCACCCACAAACAGACGGTCAGTCTGTGTTTCGCTCCTCCCACAAACAGACAGTCGGTCTGTTTGGCTCCACCCACAAACAGATGGTCGGTCTGTTTGGCTCCCCCCACAAACAGACTGTCGGTCTGTGTTTGGCTCCACCCACAGACAGGTCAGTCTGTGTTTGGCTCCACCCACAAACAGACGGTCAGTCTGTGTTTGGCTCCTCCCACAAACAGACTGTCGGTCTGTTTGGCTCCTCCCACAAACAGACGGTGAGTCTGTTTGGCTCCACCCACAAACAGACTGTCGATCTATGTTTGGCTCCTCCCACAAACAGACGGTCGGTCTGTGTTTGGCTCCACCCACAAATAGACTGTCGGTCTGTGTTTGGCTCCTCCCACAAACAGACGGTCGGTCTGTTTGGCTCCACCCACAAACAGACTGTCGGTCTGTGTTTAGCTCCTCCCACAAACAGACGGTGGGTCTGTTTGGCTCCACCCACAAACAGATGGTCAGTCTGTGTTTGGCTCCTCCCACAAACAGACGGTGGGTCTGTTTGGCTCCACCCACAAACAGACGGTCGGTCTGTGTTTGGCTCCTCCCACAAAGAGACGGTCGGTCTGTTTGGCTCCACCCACAAACAGACAGTCGGTCTGTTTGGCTCCTCCCACAAACAGACGGTGGGTCTGTTTGGCTCCACCCACAAACAGACGGTCGGTCTGTTTGGCTCCTCCCACAAACAGACAGTCGGTCTGTTTGGCTCCACCCACAAACAGACGGTTGGTCTGTTTGGCTCCACCCACAAACAGACAGTCGGTCTGTTTGGCTCCTCCCACAAACAGACAGTCGGTCTGTTTGGCTCCACCCACAAACAGACGGTGGGTCTGTTTGGCTCC
>NW_021941570.1:0-24803 GCF_902148855.1 Sphaeramia orbicularis | reverse complement strand
CTGATTGGAGCAGATACGACCATGTGACCAGACTCACCTTTAGAGTGGACTCGTCTGATTGGAGCAGATACGACCATGTGACCAGACTCACCTTTAGAGTGGACACGTCTGATTGGAGCAGATACGACCATGTGACCAGACTCACCTTTAGAGTGGACACGTCTGATTGGAGCAGATACGACCATGTGACCAGACTCACCTTTAGAGTGGACTCGTCTGATTGGAGCAGATACGACCATGTGACCAGACTCACCTTTAGAGTGGACTCGTCTGATTGGAGCAGATACGACCATGTGACCAGACTCACCTTTAGAGTGGACACGTTGGCGATTCGATCCAGAGGACTCATCAGGTCTGCAGCGATGAACAGGTCCTTCTTCCCCGGTAACTGAAACAGACGACAAAAACACAGAAACACAGACAGAAAAAGCATCAGTGAACGAAGCTGAAGACAAAAGAAGACTGGACTGAAGGGGTCTGGGTCTGGTTCTGGTTCTGGGTCTGGGTCTGGTTCTGGGTCTGGTTCAGAGGGTTCGGATCAGTCCATCCTCCCCTGAGCCGCACTAAGACCAGACCCTACAAGTACAGGCTCTGATGATGCCATTTTGTTAAATTATGAGGTTTTTTTATAACTACGACTTTATTCTCATACACTGTAAAAAAAAAAAAAAAAACAGTATTATTCCGGCAGCTCGGGCACCGAAAAAATACTGTAAAATAACCATCTGATAAAAATACAGTAATTTTCCATAATTCAAATACAGTTTTTTGCTCTAACTTTACATGAGATTTTACATATTTTTTTGACTTTTTAAATGTTTAATAAAGAATATTTTCATGTATTAAAACAATCCAATTCCCTATAAATATATATATAAATAATTTTCAGTGAGACTCAGTTGTCCAATCCACTGATAAAAACTGTATTTGGACAGTTTATCAGTGCTTATACATGTTATACATTCACAAAAATACATTTATTCAACAGTTTTGTTGTGAAACCTCCTGTAATTACACAAGATATTTGTCAATTAACAAACAAGTCTGGTTCAACTGACAGAACTAATACTTCTGTTACCGTTAATTGTCAGAAATTTTATCTGGTTTTAACATTTTTTACAGTATTAAACTTTAAATTAACAGTTTAATCTCATAAATAGAAAAGAAATATTTGTGAAATTATGATACATTTGCAAATGTATTTGAACTGTATTTTTCTGTGAAAAATGAAAACATTTCTTTTAAAAAATGGAAATTTTTTGGTTCTTCACAGTTCCAGTTTTTTCCTGTTCTTTTCCATTTGACATGTAAAATCACAGTCTGTTTTTGTCATTTCATTGATATTTTCCTGGATCTGAAAAATACAGGAAAAATCTGTCAAATAAACAGTGAAAATTCTGTTCAATTACAGATTTTTTTAAAAGTGTAACATTGTGATTCTTTTTGTATTGGACTTTATTCTTATTAAATTACAGGTTTTATCTCCATATTTTCTGACTTTCTTCTGGTAGTGCCCAGTGTTTTTCTTTTCTTCTGTGGTCCTAATACTCTGTCGTAGCTTTATTCTCCAGTTCCTCCGTATTGTAAAACTAGGTTGGCCTCAGTTTCAGTTAGTTTACTAATCATGTAGGAGCACAAGGTTCACAATCACAAAATGAGACAAAAACCAGGAAAGATCTGATCATGAAACCAAGAGCTGCACTAAGAAGGACCGTTAGCCAAAACAATAGGTCATTTCAGGTCTGATTGGAGCCAAAAATACAGCATCAGTGAATGTTAGCTGACCCCAAACAGGATCCACAGATCTAGGTTTGGTTTCCTGGATTTGTGGATCCAACTCCTTCTCTTTTCTTTTTCTTTGGGTGTCTGTAAACGATAGCTCCCACTGCTTTAAGAACCTGAAAATACAATCAACCAACAACAGCTCTGCCCCAGTTTGGATTCAGTCTTGTTCTTCAGTTCAGACAGGATTGAAGCCAACGCTGTCACTCATCTGCCTCTGTCTGACACTCAGTGGGCGGAGCCACTGTGATGTCACGTGCAGACCCTCTGTTCTATGTGTTCTACCTGGTCTATTCTATTGAATTCTATGTGTTCTACCTGGTCTATCCTATTGAATTCTGTGTGTTCTACCTGGTCTATCCTATTGAATTCTGTGTGTTCTACCTGGTCTATCCTATTGAATTCTATGTGTTCTACCTGGTCTATCCTATTGAATTCTATGTGTTCCACCTGTCCTCCCTCATGTCTGACTTAAACTATAATCATGGATAAATGTACATGTTTGAAGGATAGGTGGTGAAATGTACAAACTGAATACAAACACGTACTGCATACATTTACTTTAAACTCGTATTTGAAATAGTGGTGCACATGCTTTGGCGCACCCTAGTGGTCATATGTGTACAGTGGCCCAGAGGTGCAACAGCCCAAAAAAATTATCCATATAAGAAAAAAAAAAGAGAACAACCCCAACAATTATCCACTATAAGAAAAAAAACAAAAACCATAATCTACCTTTTCAATTAAAGGGGCGCTGTTTACCCTAAAGGTCTCTTGCTTTAAATTTAGACCACCACAAAAATTTTTTTAAGGCTTTCAGCTAATGTGGCTAATGCTAAGGAAGTGCCCCACCGCCTAGTGGATAATTTTTTGGGCTGTTTTCTGTTTTTTTTTTTTATAGTGGATAATTTTGGGGGGGCTGTTGCACCTCTGGGCCACCGTACATGTGGTTCTAGTGCAGCTGTAACCGGACTTGGACACTGGACCAATAACAACACACCTCCACCTCCACTGGTTCAGAGTCTGACCTGAACCCTTCAGAACAGCTGTGTGTGTGTGTGTGTGTGTGTGTGTGTGTGTGTGTGTGTGATGGAGCCCGGACCCTGAACGCATCATCTCACCTGTTCCAGCAGGTAGATGAGCTGGTCTCGCGCCAGCCTCTTCAGCAGAGAGAAGTCCGGCAGTTCCGGGGAGTCTTTACGTCCACTGTGAGCCATGGTCCGACCCAGAACCAGACCGGCCTGAACCTGAACCAGAACCAGACTGGACCGAACCACAGCTGAAACCCACCCCGAGCACCGGAGAGCGCGCGGCTGTCGACACGGACACAACCAAAACAATGCGACCTGTTAGCTTAGCATGGATGCTAAAAACACAGAGGCACGGTACAGAAACAGTGAACGCACCACACGGTACCGTCACCCACCGGTACCGTCACCCACCGCGGACACGTTTACACAAAGAAACAAACTAAACACTACGACAACCCGAGAAAGGAGACGTTTAACGGGCAGCAGAGCCGTGATGTTAGCCCTGGCTCTTTCCTTCCTTTCGGCCCAGACGGAACTCAGCTTTTGTTTCCACCCGGAACACAAAGCGGACGGACCTCCGCCGGGAACCTCCGGGACCGGGACTGTCGGTAACACCTGACGCCCAGCTCCGCCACCATGGACTCAGACCTGGCTGTTTTAATAGAAACTGTGAATTTTGCAGCAGAAAAGCATAAGAACCAGAGGCGGAAGGACCCGGACGGAACCCCGTACATCAACCACCCCATCGGTAAGGCGGGACGCGTTCAAGGACCGCTCGGACATCTGTCAAGTCTGACTGTGAAGGTGTTGCGTGCAATGTTTGGAGTTCGTGTTGTCACTAAGCGGAAGAAGCAGCATTCAGAGACTAAACTTCAGAAAAACAGGACAAATACAGGGACTGAAATGTAATTGTAATCCACATAAAATACGATTACATCACAGTAAAGACAACGGAGTGATAGAGGCTACAAAATTATTAAAATACCAGTAAGAATACTATGAAAAATACACCATAAAAGTACTATTACAGCGCTGTAAAAAAATAAAACTCCTTTAGAATATAATTTATAAAATATTACTGTAAAAAAAAAAAAAATTAATTCTGAAAGGTTGTTGACTTTGTCCTCTTTATTTTTTAGGAGTAGCAAGAATTCTGAGTCACGAAGGAGGAATCACAAACATCCAGGTTCTGCAGGTACGAATGAACGTCAGCAAAAACTGCAACACTCCAATCAACAAACCTGCACTGTCACAAAAAAGGCAGAGAAATAATCCTAAAATAATAATAATAAAAAAAGCCTGTTTATTTCTAGAGTGGTCTTCAAAAGTTCAAAACTGGTCTTCAAAAAGACCAGACGTACGACTGGAGCTGCACCGATCTGTGACTTTACAATCCATTCATCCATCAGTTGTTTTCTGTGAATCGATTAAACAATTATTTGAGTGGGCACAAAAAAAAAAAAAAAAAAAAAACCCTTGTCTTTTATTCCAGAACCAGCTGAAACAACAACCACAAAAAAGTATAAAAGTAAAGGATATTAAAAATATATATGTATGTGGAAACACCAAAGCAGTCCAGTTCCATCTGGAACCTCTAATCTGAAACCCATGTGGATCCAACTGAACCTGGAACTAACATCCACCTGGGGGGGGGGGGGGGGGGGGGGGGGGGGGACTCATGTGCGTCACAATAACCGTCCGTGTGAAACACAACAGTGGAACCACTGTTTAACAGCAGAGACAAGAAGGAATCCGAGGTTCAACTGAGGACAAATGGAACTGAATAATGTTTTTAAATAGATTTGAGTGGATTAATGATTATTCTTATATAATAATAATTATCAGTGTAGTTAGAACTATTGGATGTGTGTCTGTCGTCTCAGTAGTAGGTGGGGGTGTTATACTTTTCTTTTTTTCTTTTGTTCAGATAAGGTGCAGTTTTTAGATGTTTCCTGCTGGACAGTTTGGACTGGGACTCTTCCTCAGAAGTGTCATGTGACGTACTGCTGATGTCTGACGTTGAATGACACGTCAGCGGAAGACTGGAGTCCCAGTCCAAACTGTCCAGCAGAAAACATCTAAAAACTGCACCTTATCTGAACAAAAGAAAAAAAGAAAAGTATAATTACATAAACAGAAGACCAGATGGCCATCATTAGCCTTAACAGTGGTGTGTTTTCCATCCTCAGTGGTCCATCATGTTCATGGGGGGGTGTTTTCTCTGTGTTTTGGTCTCTCAGGCGGCTCTTCTTCATGACACTGTGGAGGACACCAACACCAGCCCTGCGGAACTCCAGGCCCAGTTCGGTGCGACGGTAGCCGGCATCGTTCAGGAGGTGACGGACGATAAAAGTCTGAGCAAACAGGAGAGGAAACGTCTGCAGGTGGAACATGCGCCCCACTGCAGCCACGAGGCCAAACTGGTCAAACTGGCAGATAAACTGTACAACCTGAGAGACCTGAACAGATGCACACCTGTAGGTCAGTACTGCCACCAGCACTGTCATTATCAGTATCACTGTCACTTTCAGTATCAGTATAATATCACTAAAGGCCAATCACCACAACACTGGAAGCAGCAGTAAAAATAAAAACTACCCACAGTGTAAACAGTGTAAACAGTGTCCAAAAGCCCAAACCGTCTGTTTTTATAGTGAGTTAGTCTCACTCACTGCTCTGTTTGACCCCCCCCCACCCCTCATTCCACAGGTGGTGGGGGTGAACTGAGCATGCTCAGATGTCTATGGAAAGAACCAGGTCTATTCTATCAGTAGGACGTGTCCTAATTTCCTTTGTTTATTTTAATCAGAGTAAATCCAACATTCTGATGCTCACCACAGACACGTCAGGGGTCAAAGGGTTAGACACAGGTATTCATCTGATGTCATGCTGGTGCATTCACTGACCTTTTTTTTTGGTCTTGAACTCTTTATTATTATTATTTTTTTATATAAACTTTATTTAAATATCAATTTAAAATACTGTCAAATATGTAACACATAACACAATACACACAACACATAAGAGTATAGATATGAAAATAAAATACAATCATAAAATCAGTACATGCACAGAATGCATTTTCAACAATATACAGTACAGGCCAAAAGTTTGGACACACCTTCTCATTCTTTGCATTTTCTTTATTTTTATGACTATTTTCATTGTAGATTCTCACTGAAGGCATCAAAACTATGAATGAACACATGTGGAATTATGTACTTAACAAAAAAGTGTGAAATAACTGAAAACATCTCTTATATTCTAGTTTCTTCAAAGTATCCACCCTTAGCTCTGATGACTGCTTTGCACACTCTTGGCATTCTCTTGATGAGCTTCCAGAGGTAGTCACCTGAAATGGTTTCCTAACAGTCTTGAAGAAGTTCCCACAGATGCTTAGCACTTGTTGGCCCTTTTGCCTTCACTCTGCGGTCCAGCTCACCCCAAACCATCTCGATTGGGTTCAGGTCCGGTGACTGTGGAGGCCAGGTCATCTGGCGCAGCACTCCATCACTCTCCTTCTTGGTCAGATATCCCTCACACAGCCTGGAGGTGTGTTTGGGGTCATTGTCCTGTTGAAACATAAATGATGGTCCAACTAAACGCAGACCGGATGGAATGGCATGTCACTTCAGGATGCTGTGGTAGCCATGCTGATTCAGGTTGCCTTCAATCTTGAATAAATCCCCAACAGCGTCACCAGCAAGCACCCCCACACCATCACACCTCCCCCTCCATGCTTCACGGTGGGAACCAGGCATGTAGCATCCATCCGTTCACCTTTTCTGCGTCGCACAAAGACACGGCGGTTGGATCCAAAGATCTGAAATTTGGACTCATCAGACCAAAGCACAGATTTCCACTGGTCTAATGTCCATTCCTTGGGTTTCTTGGCCCAAATAAATCTCTTGTGTTTGTTGCCTCTCCTGAGCAGTGGTTTCCTAGCAGCTGTTTGACCATGAAGGCCTGATTCACGCAGTCTCCTCTTAACAGTTGTTGTAGAGATGTGTCTGCTGCTAGAGCTCTGTGTGGTATTCATCTGGTCTCTAATCTGAGCTGCTGTTAATTTGCGATTTCTGAGGCTGGTGACTCAGATGAACTTATCTTCAGCATCAGAGGTGACTCTTGGTCTTCCTTTCCTGGGGCGGTCCTCATGTGAGCCAGTTTGGTTGGAGCGCTTGATGGTTTTTGCGACTGCACTTGGGGACACATTCAAAGTTTTTGAAATGTTCTAGACTGACTGACCTTCATTTCTTAAAGTAATGATGGCCACTCGTTTGTCTTACTTAGCTGATTGGTTCTCGCCATAATATGCATTCTAACAGTTGTCCAATAGGGCTGTCAGCTGTGCATCAACCTGACTTCTGCACAACACAACTGATGGTCCCAACCCCATCAATAAGGCAAGAAATTCCACTAAGTAACCCTGACAAGGGCACAGCTATGAAGTGGAAACCATTTCAGGTGACTACCTCTGGAAGCTCATCAAGAGAATGCCAAGGGTGTGCAAGGCAGTCATCAGAGCTAAGGGTGGCTACTTTGAAGAAACTAGAATATAAGAGATGTTTTCAGTTATTTCACACTTTTTTGTTAAGTACATAATTCCACATGTGTTCATTCATAGTTTTGATGCCTTCAGTGAGAATCTACAATGAAAATAGCCATGAAAATAAAGAAAATGCAAAGAATGAGAAGGTGTGTCCAAACTTTTGGCCTGTACTGTATATATACAAAAACAAACCAAATAAATAAATGAATAAATAGATAGACATATAATTAATCTCTTGTCTACAATTTCATCAAATGTCAGAAGACTTATTAAATAACTTGTCATAACTATCTAGAAATGTTCTGTTCCTTTTATTGTTAACAGGGGTAATGAGTTACAAAGTGAGTTGAATTCAACTAAAAATGAGCAAAGGTTGGTTTAGAAGCTGAACATTTTTTGTTTATGAATGAAATATTTACCCATAAAATAAAAAAATTAACTAAATATTGCAGATATTTGTTCCTATTGTCATAATAACATAGAACATCTTTCAGGGAAAAACAGTATGACATGTTAACTTGGGTGAAGATATGAGAACACAAGTCAGACCAGAATTGTTTTGAGACATTACATGAAAAAAACTAATGGTTTAAAGTTTCATCAGCATGTCCACACAAAACACAGGAGTTATCCACATCCTTGAATTTTGAAATGAAAGAGTTGACAGGAAATATCTTGTGAAGAATTTTGAAATGAATTTCTTTGACTTTGTTATGGATAGAGTATTTGTGAGGTCAAAGCCAGGCTTTTTCCCAGTCTATGTCCTCCAAATAAGAGCGCCAATAACATTTTCCTCGTGGTGAAAACCTCTTTTTATCTTGAAAAATTTCTTTATATGCATATTATTACATTTCTTGTCTTGTATATTGATACCATTCAAAAGCAACACAGACATTTCATTTCTTGACAGAAAGATAAGTGACTTTTCATTAAATGAAGTAAACCAGAGGGATCGCTTTTATCACTGAGTTGAATTCTTTGAAAGGTACAAGAAACTGATGACGAGTTATGAAACTTTCATGCGTTCACTGCCCTGTCTGTTCTCTGGTGTCTGAATCTGATGTCACGCTGGTGCGTTCACTGCCCTGTCTGTTCTCTGGTGTCTGAATCTGATGTCACGCTGGTGCGTTCACTGACCTGTCTGTTCTCTGGTGTCTGAATCTGATGTCATGCTGGTGCGTTCACTGCCCTGTCTGTTCTCTGGTGTCTGAATCTGATGTCACGCTGGTGCGTTCACTGCCCTGTCTGTTCTCTGGTGTATGAATCTGATGTCACGCTGGTGCGTTCACTGCCCTGTCTGTTCTTCTGGTGTATGAATCTGATGTCACGCTGGTGCGTTCACTGCCCTGTCTGTTCTCTGGTGTCTGAATCTGATGTCACGCTGGTGCGTTCACTGACCTGTCTGTTCTCTGGTGTATGAATCTGATGTCACGCTGGTGCGTTCACTGCCCTGTCTGTTCTCTGGTGTCTGAATCTGATGTCACGCTGGTGCGTTCACTGCCCTGTCTTGTTCTCTGGTGTCTGAATCTGATGTCACGCTGGTGCGTTCACTGCCCTGTCTGTTCTCTGGTGTCTGACTCTGATGTCACGCTGGTGCGTTCACTGCCCTGTCTGTTCTCGGTGTCTGAATCTGATGTCACGCTGGTGCGTTCACTGCCCTGTCTGTTCTCTGGTGTCTGAATCTGATGTCACGCTGGTGCGTTCACTGCCCTGTCTGTTCTCTGGTGTCTGAATCTGATGTCACGCTGGTGCGTTCACTGCCCTGTCTGTTCTCTGGTGTATGAATCTGATGTCACGCTGGTGCGTTCACTGACCTGTCTGTTCTCTGGTGTATGAATCTGATGTCACGCTGGTGCGTTCACTGCCCTGTCTGTTCTCTGGTGTATGAATCTGATGTCACCGCTGGTGCGTTTCACTGCCCTGTCTGTTCTCTGGTGTATGAATCTGATGTCACGCTGGTGCGTTCACTGCCCTGTCTGTTTCTCTGGTGTATGAATCTGATGTCACGCTGGTTCGTTCACTGCCCTGTCTGTTCTCTGGTGGATGAATCTGATGTCACGCTGGTGCGTTCACTGCCCTGTCTGTTCTCTGGTGTATGAATCTGCTGTCACGCTGGGTGCGTTCACTCCCTGTCTGTCTCTGGTGTCATGAATCTGATGTCACGCTGGTGCGTTCACTGCCCCTGTCTGTTCTCTGGTGTCTGAATCTGATGTCACGCTGGTGCGTTCACTGCCCTGTCTGTTCTCTGGTGCTTCTCTCCTCTTCCAGGGTGGACGGCTGAGCGGGTGCAGGACTATTTCATCTGGGCGTCTGAAGTGGTCAAAGGTCTGAGAGGAACCAACCCGGCTCTGGAGGAAAAACTGGACCAGCTGTTCCAACAGAGGAACGTCCACATCTGAACCCAGTCACACACTGATTTAAAGCACAAATAAAACAGTTTTACCCAGATTTCAGTCTGTGAATCTGTTCATTCCATCAAACATACACTCTGTAAACACAACGCACTCAACAGAAACGACAGAAAACTGGACACTAGGCTGGTCCAACAGTCCTGGTCAAAAACACAGTTTCAGATCACCTCAGTTCGAACCCTGCGTTAGGTTTATGCATTCAAAAGATGATTCAGGAAAAAAATTGGAGGAAAAAGCAGATGTGTTAGAGGTTGAACAAAGCCTGTCCATCAGAGCATGGTCTGAAGAACCATCACCAGCGAAAGCCCCTGAAAAGGATTCTGCATTCCTTCAAACGGTGTCTGAACATTCAGCTGTCCTACAGCAGCCTGGACGGCTTTGGACCACATCTGTGGTACTGGAGTAAATATATGGATGAAGTAACTCCGCCCACATCTGTGGTACTGGAGTAAATATATGGATGAAGTAACTCCGCCCACATCTGTGGTACTGGAGTAAATATATGGATGAAGTAACTCCGCCCACATCTGTGGTACTGGAGTAAATATATGGATGAAGTAACTCCGCCCACATCTGTGGTACTGGAGTGTAGAACTGGTTGTGGTCCATTCTGTGACTCCAGTGTGACACCAGAGCAGAAGCAGCTGATGGTGGACACCATGATGTTAAATGCAGGTTCTTTGGTTCCTCTAAAGCGTTGGGATGTCCTTCATCCATCAGATTGTGAAGGGAAGCAGATCAGGGCTTTTGTCTCCACCAGCACCATGCGTCTGTTTGAACCTTTGGATCTGCCACAAACATTCTGAACAGTTCCTCCAGTAGACTGGGCTGATGATGCAGACTTTCAGAACTTCAGACTTTATTGTCGTTCAATAACGCACCATCAGGACCTTATTAAACGAAATTTCGGTGCTTAGCTCGCCACAGTGTCAGTTTATAACAAATAAATAAAAACACACCTCATGACATAAAAGTAACCTAAATTACTGTAAACACTTGAATGTATATGTATAAAAATGTAAATAAAAAATTTAAAAAACTAAAATGACTAAAAGCTGAAGTGCTTCAGGTTTACTGACAGGCAGCAGCAGGTGTGGACCAGGTCCTGTGTTCTCCAGATGTTCACCAGATGATGGCCTGTGGGAGGAAAGTGTCTGAACCTGGAGGTTCTGCAGTGGACACTACAGAACCTCCTGTCTGAGGTCAGCAGGTCAGCAGTCTGTTGGGTGGGTGTCAGGGGTCAGAGGTCAGATGCTCTGGACAGGCAGTGCTTGTGCCCAGTGTCCTGGACGGGGGACAGCAGGGCCCCCACTATTTTCTCTGCCGTCCTCACCCCCCTGCAGGGCCTTCCAGTCCGAGGCCAGACCAGACCCAGATGCAGCTGGTTCATATGCTCTGTAGAAGGTGGTCAGGACGGGGACGGGGGGGGTCTTCTCATCCGATGCAGGAAGTGCAGGCACTGCTGTGCTTTTTTCTCCAGAGCCGTGGTGTTCAGGGTCCAGGTTCAACTGTCCGTGAGTTTCACCCCCAAGAACCTGATGCTCCTGACGCCCTCCACTCCAGTGTCACTGATGAGCACAGGTGTGGGACTGGGCCGGTCTTCCTGAACTTAACAATCATCTCCGTCTTGTTGACATTAAGGATCAGATTGTTGACCCTTCACCAGTCCACCAGGTGGTCCACCTCCTCCCTGTAGGCCAGTTCGTTGTCATCCTGGATGAGACCTGTGACGGTGGTGTCATCCACAAACTTCAAAACGTGATTGGAATTGAACCTGGGACGACAGTCATGGGTCATCAGGATGAACACCAGTGGGCTGAGAACACAGCCCTGTGGAACACCGCTGTTCAGGGACCTGACACTGGAGGAGTTGGTATTCATCTGAACAGACTGGGCTCTGTTGGTCAGGAAGTCCAGGAGGACTGGGTGCCGAGGCCCAGGTGCCCCAGTTTGTTCACCAGATGCTGGGGATGATGGTGTCGAATGTGGAACTGAAGTCCAAGAACAGCATCTGCACGTAGGTGTTCTTCCCTCCAGGTGTTCCAGACTCAGGTGGACCACAGAGGAGCGGGTCAGCTGGGATGCAGACTGGAACGGGTCCAGCGATGGTGGGAGTTTGGAGATGATGTGTCCTTTAACTAACCTCTGGAAACACTTCGTTATAACGGGGTCAGTGACGATGCGGACTTTCAGGAGGAGGAGAAAACTGGGCATTCCACTGATGTCACTGACAGAGGGGCGGAGCTTATTCCAGACTTCAGCTGTAGCCGAACAACAAACACAGATCACAAACAAGTTCTTCTGTTTATTCATTTGGACAGTTGTGTTGGAGTACACAGACTTCTGCTCCTGTGTGGGACGCCTCTGAATATGAAGGAATTTGCATCAGATTTGGACCGAAGTAATTTGGCCACATATGGAACCAAATGTAGGGTTTGAATCCAGAGAATCTGAAAACAAGTTTTTGGACCACCCTAGTGGACAATGTTAACCCTTTCATGCATAGAGATCACTCCAGTGGTCACTCCAGTGGTCACTGCAGTGGACAGTTCTTCTCCAGCTGTTCTCTTGTTTATTTGTGGATTTTATTGTTTTAGTTCCAGTTCAGCCAACACAGTGGACGCTGAAGCATCATCCCAAACACTGACTTTCAGACCGTTAAAGTCCCTCTGCTCTTCTACATGAACCTGATCTGCACCAACATGTTGGAGTGGACATCAGCTGCTTGTTATTGTCATTAGATCAGTGGTTCCAGACCTTTTTTCACTCCTGACCCCATTTGAACATCACAAATTTCAGGCGACCCCAGACATTCAAAACTGAGACTTTTTTTTTGTTTTGCTAAAATTAATTTGTTTTTGATCATGTAATAGTTTGCTATAATTTGTTGCAAACAAACATTAATTTTAGATGACATTTACTCTTTATTTTTAAATTCAAATTTTTATAAGGAAAGGTGTGGTGTTTTAATTATAATAACATATATATTGGATCATTACAACATATTTTTCATTAGTATTTATTTATTTTTTTAATCAATTACTAGAAATTTCAGGCAACCCCATTTGAATTCCAGGTGACCCCATGTGGGGTCCCAACCCCAAGGTTGAAAAACACTGTATTAGACTGTTATTAACAGGTTGTTGTTGTTGTTTTTTTAAGCCCAATGTTTTTTTGTTGGTTTGTTGGTTTGTTTTGCATATTATCTCCATGATGTGAGTAATGATTGGTATTAGAGTATGTTAAAATGTGAGAAAACAGCAGATTAGCAGCATTAAAAGTGTTTTTATTTAGTAGTCTTCACACAGTAGATCAGTAAATACATGTTTCTTTGCTTCAAAAATTAAACACATGATGTCCAGCTGAGTGGACATTTTTGCAACTCCATGAAAAATAAGTTCATACGAAAAATTTCAATCACTTTGTTTTTTTTCATGTCTAAAGAGGAATAAAAACACTTAGGAAAAAAATCTTGATTAAGGTTCTCATAATTCATGCATGAAAGGGTTAAAAAAAAAAAAAAAAAAACTCGTAAAAAACAGTAATATTCCAGCAGCTGGGGCACTGAAAAAATACTGAGAAAAGTTTTTTGCTCTAACTTTACATGAGATTTTGCTTTTTTTTTGTTGTTGACTTTTTAATGTTTAATAAAAGAATATTTACATGTATTAAAACAATCCAATTCCCTATAAATATATATATAAATAATTTTCAATGAGACTCAGTTGTCCAATCCATCGCTTGTTTGTGTGTGTGTGTGTGTGTGTGTGTGCGTGTGTATGTGTGTGTATGTTTGTGTGTGTGTGTGTGTGTGTGTGTGTGCGTGTGCATATGTGTGTGTGTGTGAGTGTGTGTGTGTGTTGTCTGGAGCTGGGTGGAGTCAGAGCTCACCTGTCACCCACATACCTGTCCTCCATCTGGAATCAGTCCACCTGCCTCCAGTCAGCTCCTCCTCTCCTCTGGACTTAAACCTGCTCTTCAGCTCCACTCACCTCCAGTGGTCGCACATGAACTTTGGCTCTGGACTTTTCTGCTTTGATACTTTCCTGTGTGTCTGTTACTTTCCTGTGTGTCTGTTACTCTCCTGTGTGTCTGTTACTTTCCTGTGTGTCTGTTACTCTCCTGTGTGTCTGTTACTTTCCTGTGTGTCTGTTACTCTCCTGTGTGTCTGTTACTTTCCTGTGTGTCTGTTACTCTCCTGTGTGTCTGTTACTCTCCTGTGTGTCTGTTACTTTCCTGTGTGTCTGTTACTTTCCTGTGTGTCTGTTACTCTCCTGTGTGTCTGTTATTTTCCTGTGTTTTTGTTACTTTCCTGTGTTTTTGTTACTTTCCTGTGTGTCTGTTACTTTCCTGTGTGTCTGTTACTTTCCTGTGTTTTTTTTTACTCTCCTGTGTGTCTGTTACTTTCCTGTGTGTCTGTTACTTTCCTGTGTGTCTGTTACTTTCCTGTGTTTTTGTTACTCTCCTGTGTGTCTGTTACTTTCCTGTGTGTCTTTTACTCTCCTGTGTGTCTGTTACTTTCCTGTGTTTTTGTTACTTTCCTGTGTTTTTGTTACTTTCCTGTGTGTCTGTTACTTTCCTGTGTGTCTGTTACTCTCCTGTGTGTCTGTTACTTTCCTGTGTTTTTTTTTTACTTTCCTCTGTGTCTGTTACTTTCCTGTGTGTCTGTTACTTTCCTGTGTGTCTGTTACTCTCCTGTGTGTCTGTTACTTTCCTGTGTGTCTGTTACTCTCCTGTGTGTCTGTTACTTTCCTGTGTGTCTGTTACTTTCCTGTGTGTCTGTTACTCTCCTGTGTGTCTGTTACTCTCCTGTGTGTCTGTTACTTTCCTGTGTGTCTGTTACTCTCCTGTGTGTCTGTTACTTTCCTGTGTTTTTGTTACTTTCCTGTGTTTTTGTTACTTTCCTGTGTGTCTGTTACTTTCCTGTGTGTCTGTTACTTTTCTGTGTGTCTGTTACTTTCCTGTGTTTTTTTTTTACTCTCCTGTGTGTCTGTTACTTTCCTGTGTGTCTGTTACTTTCCTGTGTGTCTGTTACTTTTCTGTGTGTCTGTTACTTTCCTGTGTTTTTGTTACTTTCCTGTGTGTCTGTTACTTTCCTGTGTTTTTTTTACTTTCCTGTGTGTCTGTTACTTTCCTGTGTTTTTTTACTTTCCTGTGTTTTTTTTTACTTTCCTGTGTGTCTGTTACTTTCCTGTGTGTCTGTTACTTTCCTGTGTTTTTTTTTTACTTTCCTGTGTTTTTGTTACTTTCCTGTGTGTCTGTTACTTTCTTGTGTGTCTGTTACTTTCCTGTGTTTTTGTTACTCTCCTGTGTGTCTGTTACTTTCCTGTGTGTCTTTTACTCTCCTGTGTGTCTGTTACTTTCCTGTGTTTTTGTTACTCTCCTGTGTGTCTGTTACTTTCCTGTGTTTTGTTACTCTCCTGTGTGTCTGTTACTTTCCTGTGTTTTTGTTACTCTCCTGTGTGTCTGTTACTTTCCTGTGTGTCTTTTACTCTCCTGTGTGTCTGTTACTTTCCTGTGTTTTTGTTACTCTCCTGTGTGTCTGTTACTTTCCTGTGTGTCTGTTACTTTCCTGTGTTTTTGTTACTCTCCTGTGTGTCTGTTACTTTCCTGTGTGTCTTTTACTCTCCTGTGTGTCTGTTACTTTCCTGTGTTTTTGTTACTTTCCTGTGTGTCTGTTACTTTCCTGTGTGTCTGTTCCTTTCCTGTGTTTTTGTTACTCTCCTGTGTGTCTGTTACTTTCCTGTGTTTTTGTTACTTTCCTGTGTTTTTGTTACTTTCCTGTGTGTCTGTTACTTTCCTGTGTGTCTGTTACTTTCCTGTGTGTCTGTTACTTTCCTGTGTTTTTGTTACTCTCCTGTGTGTCTGTTACTTTCCTGTGTGTCTTTTACTCTCCTGTGTGTCTGTTACTTTCCTGTGTTTTTGTTACTTTCCTGTGTTTTTGTTACTCTCCTGTGTGTCTGTTACTTTCCTGTGTGTCTGTTACTCTCCTGTGTGTCTGTTACTTTCCTGTGTGTCTGTTACTCTCCTGTGTGTCTGTTACTTTCCTGTGTTTTTTTTTTTACTTTCCTGTGTGTCTGTTACTTTCCTGTGTGTCTGTTACTCTCCTGTGTGTCTGTTACTTTCCTGTGTGTCTGTTACTCTCCTGTGTGTCTGTTACTTTCCTGTGTGTCTGTTACTTTCCTGTGTGTCTGTTACTCTCCTGTGTGTCTGTTACTTTCCTGTGTGTCTGTTACTCTCCTGTGTGTCTGTTACTCTCCTGTGTGTCTGTTACTTTCCTGTGTGTCTGTTACTTTCCTGTGTGTCTTTTACTCTCCTGTGTGTCTGTTACTTTCCTGTGTTTTTGTTACTTTCCTGTGTTTTTGTTACTCTCCTGTGTGTCTGTTACTTTCCTGTGTGTCTGTTACTCTCCTGTGTGTCTGTTACTTTCCTGTGTTTTTTTTTTACTTTCCTCTGTGTCTGTTACTTTCCTGTGTGTCTGTTACTCTCCTGTGTGTCTGTTACTTTCCTGTGTGTCTGTTACTCTCCTGTGTGTCTGTTACTTTCCTGTGTGTCTGTTACTTTCCTGTGTGTCTGTTACTCTCCTGTGTGTCTGTTACTCTCCTGTGTGTCTGTTACTTTCCTGTGTGTCTGTTACTCTCCTGTGTGTCTGTTACTTTCCTGTGTTTTTGTTACTTTCCTGTGTTTTTGTTACTTTCCTGTGTTTTTGTTACTTTCCTGTGTTTTTTTTTACTTTCCTGTGTGTCTGTTACTTTCCTGTGTGTCTGTTACTCTCCTGTGTGTCTGTTACTTTCCTGTGTGTCTGTTACTTTCCTGTGTTTTTGTTACTCTCCTGTGTGTCTGTTACTTTCCTGTGTGTCTTTTACTCTCCTGTGTGTCTGTTACTTTCCTGTGTTTTTGTTACTTTCCTGTGTTTTTGTTACTTTCCTGTGTGTCTGTTACTTTCCTGTGTGTCTGTTACTCTCCTGTGTGTCTGTTACTTTCCTGTGTGTCTGTTACTTTCCTGTGTGTCTGTTACTCTCCTGTGTGTCTGTTACTTTCCTGTGTTTTTTTTTTTACTTTCCTCTGTGTCTGTTACTTTCCTGTGTGTCTGTTACTTTCCTGTGTGTCTGTTACTCTCCTGTGTGTCTGTTACTTTCCTGTGTGTCTGTTACTCTCCTGTGTGTCTGTTACTTTCCTGTGTGTCTGTTACTTTCCTGTGTGTCTGTTACTTTCCTGTGTGTCTGTTACTTTCCTGTGTGTCTGTTACTCTCCTGTGTGTCTGTTACTTTCCTGTGTGTCTGTTACTTTCCTGTGTGTCTGTTACTCTCCTGTGTGTCTGTTACTTTCCTGTGTGTCTGTTACTCTCCTGTGTGTCTGTTACTTTCCTGTGTTTTTGTTACTTTCCTGTGTTTTGTTACTTTCCTGTGTTTTTGTTACTTTCCTGTGTTTTTTTTTTACTTTCCTGTGTGTCTGTTACTTTCCTGTGTGTCTGTTACTCTCCTGTGTGTCTGTTACTTTCCTGTGTGTCTGTTACTTTCCTGTGTTTTTGTTACTCTCCTGTGTGTCTGTTACTTTCCTGTGTGTCTTTTACTCTCCTGTGTGTCTGTTACTTTCCTGTGTTTTTGTTACTTTCCTGTGTTTTTGTTACTTTCCTGTGTGTCTGTTACTTTCCTGTGTGTCTGTTACTCTCCTGTGTGTCTGTTACTTTCCTGTGTGTCTGTTACTTTCCTGTGTGTCTGTTACTCTCCTGTGTGTCTGTTACTTTCCTGTGTTTTTTTTTTACTTTCCTCTGTGTCTGTTACTTTCCTGTGTGTCTGTTACTTTCCTGTGTGTCTGTTACTCTCCTGTGTGTCTGTTACTTTCCTGTGTGTCTGTTACTTTCCTGTGTGTCTGTTACTTTCCTGTGTGTCTGTTACTTTCCTGTGTGTCTGTTACTCTCCTGTGTGTCTGTTACTCTCCTGTGTGTCTGTTACTTTCCTGTGTGTCTGTTACTTTCCTGTGTGTCTGTTACTCTCCTGTGTGTCTGTTACTTTCCTGTGTTTTTGTTACTTTCCTGTGTTTTTGTTACTTTCCTGTGTGTCTGTTACTTTCCTGTGTTTTTTTACTTTCCTGTGTGTCTGTTACTTTCCTGTGTGTCTGTTACTTTTCTGTGTGTCTGTTACTTTCCTGTGTTTTTGTTACTTTCCTGTGTGTCTGTTACTTTCCTGTGTTTTTTTTACTTTCCTGTGTGTCTGTTACTCTCCTGTGTGTCTGTTACTTTCCTGTGTTTTTGTTACTTTCCTGTGTTTTTGTTACTTTCCTGTGTGTCTGTTACTTTCCTGTGTTTTTTTACTTTCCTGTGTGTCTGTTACTTTCCTGTGTGTCTGTTACTTTTCTGTGTGTCTGTTACTTTCCTGTGTGTCTGTTACTTTCCTGTGTTTTTTTTACTTTCCTGTGTTTTTTTTACTTTCCTGTGTGTCTGTTACTTTCCTGTGTTTTTTTACTTTCCTGTGTTTTTTTTTACTTTCCTGTGTGTCTGTTACTTTCCTGTGTGTCTGTTACTTTCCTGTGTTTTTTTTTACTTTCCTGTGTTTTTGTTACTTTCCTGTGTGTCTGTTACTTTCCTGTGTGTCTGTTACTTTCCTGTGTTTTTGTTACTCTCCTGTGTGTCTGTTACTTTCCTGTGTTTTTGTTACTCTCCTGTGTGTCTGTTACTTTCCTGTGTTTTTGTTACTCTCCTGTGTGTCTGTTACTTTCCTGTGTGTCTTTTACTCTCCTGTGTGTCTGTTACTTTCCTGTGTTTTTGTTACTCTCCTGTGTGTCTGTTACTTTCCTGTGTGTCTGTTACTTTCCTGTGTTTTTGTTACTCTCCTGTGTGTCTGTTACTTTCCTGTGTGTCTTTTACTCTCCTGTGTGTCTGTTACTTTCCTGTGTTTTTGTTACTTTCCTGTGTGTCTGTTACTTTCCTGTGTGTCTGTTACTTTCCTGTGTTTTTGTTACTCTCCTGTGTTTTTGTTACTTTCCTGTGTTTTTGTTACTTTCCTGTGTGTCTGTTACTTTCCTGTGTGTCTGTTACTTTCCTGTGTGTCTGTTACTTTCCTGTGTTTTTTGTTACTCTCCTGTGTGTCTGTTACTTTCCTGTGTGTCTTTTACTCTCCTGTGTGTCTGTTACTTTCCTGTGTTTTTGTTACTTTCCTGTGTTTTTGTTACTCTCCTGTGTGTCTGTTACTTTCCTGTGTGTCTGTTACTCTCCTGTGTGTCTGTTACTTTCCTGTGTGTCTGTTACTCTCCTGTGTGTCTGTTACTTTCCTGTGTTTTTTTTTTTTTTACTTTCCTGTGTGTCTGTTACTTTCCTGTGTGTCTGTTACTTTCCTGTGTGTCTGTTACTCTCCTGTGTGTCTGTTACTTTCCTGTGTGTCTGTTACTCTCCTGTGTGTCTGTTACTTTCCTGTGTGTCTGTTACTTTCCTGTGTTTTTGTTACTTTCCTGTGTTTTTGTTACTTTCCTGTGTGTCTGTTACTTTCCTGTGTGTCTGTTACTTTCCTGTGTTTTTTTTTACTCTCCTGTGTGTCTGTTACTTTCCTGTGTGTCTGTTACTCTCCTGTGTGTCTGTTACTTTCCTGTGTGTCTTTTACTCTCCTGTGTGTCTGTTACTTTCCTGTGTTTTTGTTACTTTCCTGTGTGTCTGTTACTTTCCTGTGTGTCTGTTACTCTCCTATGTGTCTGTTACTTTCCTGTGTTTTTGTTACTTTCCTGTGTGTCTGTACATACGTACATACGTACATACATACATACATACATATGTACATACATACATACATACATACATACATATGTACATACATACATATGTACATACATACGTACGTACGTACGTACGTACATACATACATACATATGTACATACATACATACACACATACATACATATGTACATACATACATACACACATACATACATATGTACATACATACATACATACATAAGGAATACAGATCTGTGGGATAAGTGGTGGATCTTCCTCTTTTATGTGATTCAGAACAGGTTCCAGGTGCTGACAAACTTACTGGCACATCCTTTTATAGAATATCTGATTTTTTTTCCAATGTTATATGATGTAAAAGATCCAGAAACCAAGATTTAAATGTTGGAGGTTGTTTGTCTTTCCATTTTAGTTGTATTAGTCTGTGAGCTAGAAGAGTGGTGGAGGAAATTAGATTTGTAGATTTTTGGTTAAAAGAATGTAATGGAATGTCAAATATTGCAATAGTTGCTACAGGTTCAATATGAGACCCTGTTACATCAGAAAGAAATTAAACATAGACTGACAAACGTTCTTCAGTTTGAGCTACACCAGAACATGTGAGACAGTGTGGCCGGTTCAGCTCCACAACAATCACAAGTAGAATCTGAACATTTGAACAGGATCTGAAACTGGAATGTCTGTAAAACAGAAGTACACTTTGAACACAGTTGGAACATTTGCTGATAGAACATTAGATCCTGTTGGATCAAATACAAATGTGTTTAGTTTTTGTGCAGATTTCTGCTGTAACTCAGTTCTTCAAGGAAATAATCATTCAAAATAGAAAGAAAACTAATTTAAAAAATCGCCTTTTTAACAGTATCGTGATATATCATGATTAGAAACGTAACAATTAGTGGTATAACGATAAACTGTGGTAAAATTCCTGAAAGTTAGTATTACCGTTTAAATTATAATTATCATGATAACCGTGTTTGATTACCGCAGTTCTATCTATCTATCTATCTATCTATCTATCTATCTATCTATCTATCTATCTATCTATCTATCTATCTATCTATCTATCTCTGAAAAGAAACTAAAACAACTCAAACTTGATCTGTAAAATGCTCAGTGTCCATAAGGTTCCATCTTTAATACACATTTGTATGTTTGATGTTTACATGTTAATATTTGAATGTTTCTGCAACAGAAGGTACATTGTGCCAGTTATTTTATTTGGGGTTTTTTGTTTTGTTTTTTCTTCAAAATACAACTTGGTTCAATTCTTTCAGTATGTATTAGTACTTTTTGAACATTTAAGCACAATTTCAATAATACAGCAATAATAATGATAACCGTGATAATTTTGGTCACAATAACCGTGATATGAAATTTTCCTATCATTACATCCCTGATCGTGACCTATTGTATCGTGATCCTAGTATTGTGATTTGAATCGTAGCTCCAGATTCTTGCTCAGACACAGCAGAAGATATCCCTGAAAACACTACAGGATGCCTAAAAATCAGTTGTATTTCATTCTGTTTTGATTTTGTCGTCTAGTTTGCATTGGTACAAAGAGATGAATGAAACAAACATGTGACAGAGTTTCCCTGCGTCATGCACCCCCACATTAGAAACACACTCAACACAAATACTGCATTTTATTTAACCCTCTGGTATCCAGGTGGGCCTTTTATGCACACTTTGCACTTCGTTATAAGAAACTTCATATAAATTTTCACAATTTAAATAAGGTTAGAATTCAAAAGTTGTTCATTTTTGCATGATCTTTAAAATTCTGTCCACCAACTCAAATGTGCACATTGTAAACAAAAGAAAATGACCAGACTAGCATCTGTCTGCCCAGTGTGCATAAAATGCACTGTTTCTAACATTTGATCTGTATGATTAGGACTGAGCTGGATTTACAAAAATAAAATCAAATTAGAGCAGAAAAATAAATCAGTATATAATATTTAATAGTTTGATTTATAGGTGTGCATTTTACGCACACTTGGTGACAGATGCTAGTATTTTTGAACATTTGACCTAGCACCAAAAATAATAATGTTAATTAACTGATGTTGGGAGTTAATCACTGACATATGCCAGGATGAAAAAATCTAATGATATGTGATCCACTTTTTATGGAGTATATTGAAAAAATTAATTTGTTTGTGTTTTTTGCATCAAAAAAAGGAAGTTTCCATTACAAACATGTCATTTAAAGGGTTAGAAAATGTGACAATTATTGAGTATTTGGTATTTTTATTTACGGCTCAAGTTGATGAAATAGAAAAAAGTGTAAAAGAATTAAAAACAAACTGTATGAACATTGTTTGGACATTATTCCACAGGTGTGTGAAAAAGGCACACTAGGTGTTTAGTAAGGGCCTAGGTGGACGGGGTACCAGAGGGATAATAACGTGGTTTAACTGTCCCTCTGCCCAGTGTTCCTCCACAGTCTGATCCATCTGGTGCCTCTGCGACCCCAGGCCGGTTCTGCAGAAGGCCCACCCACCGCCGTCTAACCGTGTCCCAGCGGAGCATGTCATGTCTGCTCCAGACTGTGTCTGTCTTTTCTGTTTTCCTCTGTCATTTCCTGTTTTATTTTGTTCAGTTTCCCTCTTGTGTCATGTCTGGTGTCTTTACTTCCCCTCCTTGATTGTTTCACCTGCTCCTGATTACCTGACTCCTCCCTGATTATCTCCACCTGTGTCCTATTGTCTTCCCTCCCTCTTGTGTATTTAAACCCTGTGTTTTCCCCTGTTCCTTGCCAGTTTGTGTTCTACCTTTGTGTGCTCACTTACCAGTGTTTTTGGATACCTGTCAGTCTGTCTGCCCGTCTTGACCCGTTTTGCCTTCCGACCACCAATTCTGCCTGTTCCTCGTCTGCCTGCTCGTCTGGTTCTGACCTGGTTCGTACTTCGACTTCTGATTCTGCCTATTCCCTGTTTACCTCAGCCTCCAACGTGTTACCTTGTGTTTCGACCCTCGCCTGGACTCTGACCGTGAGTAGCCTTTCCCTCATGTCCCGTTGCCTCCTGAATTGCCCTCCTGTGTATGACCTGGCTTGTTTTTTGACTATCCTCTGTTTTGCCCTAGTCGGGGTGTTGACGGGAATCCTCCGGCTCGGCCGTGCTGACCATCCATATTCTCCGCTCACAGCCCGGACGAAGAGTCCAGTATCACACGCCTTCACAGACGTGTTAACTATTTTGTGCTGTGTTTTTACTACTGTGATTGTGTTTAATAAACACTCTCAACTGGTCATCTGTGTTCTGGTCTTGCATTTGGGTTCAGCCTTTGTACTAGTCACATTACAGAGCAGCTATGACCTGAGGGAGCAGACCTATAGCGGCAGCACCATGGAGACGGAGACGGCGCTTTACCGGCAGGTGTCCACGGACTAGGCTGAGGCACAGATGTTAGCCAGCGCCCATCTGGACCCCATGAAGAGTAAGAACGACTGAAAAACCTCACACCAGCACTGCAGGTCTGTCTGAACGGAACGGCAAAAGATGATGAAGGTGTCAAACTTCAATAAATGCACACATGAAACCATGATCTACTGTCAGAAGGATTGGGACACTTGTGTTGTGATCACTTCCATGGACACAGGTGAATAAAATCACACACCTAGGCGTACAAACTACATCAGCTCTTAGGAACTCAGTGAATTCAAGCATGGCAGCGCGATAATCAGTGCAATAAGTAATAATAACATGATGAGATAAAGTAAACACAGAAGGTGCTTTGCTACAAGCAAAGACTGGAGTAGCAACTAAGGATATTGTGGTTCGAGCTGGCGGTGTGTAGTGGTGTTCCAAGGGACCCCTTCTGCATCCTCAGCAGGTATCTCAGGGTCACAGGTGTTTCGCCCCTTAACCTGTACACCTCTCCTGAGTGGGGCAGCAAAGGCTGAGTTAGCCTTCACCTGCAGAAGGGGTCCAGCTACGATCCCTTGACAGCCACAGCCACCTAGAACTGGTTTTCGGCTACTGTGGCTATCTCCCTGATGGCCTTCTGCAGTTGCTTGGGATTAA
Source organism: Sphaeramia orbicularis (assembly GCF_902148855.1). NCBI lineage: Eukaryota > Metazoa > Chordata > Actinopteri > Kurtiformes > Apogonidae > Sphaeramia > Sphaeramia orbicularis. Next base: position 1,271 of record NW_021941570.1, on the reverse strand, counting down.
GCCCAATCTTCTGCAGAAAACTGCGCATAGATGTGGCGGGAAACCCCGAGCGCCGACCTCGATTGGGTAGAGGGTGGCATGCCACCCCGCGAGGGTCACCTCTTCCACTATGTCCTGGTACTTAGCCTTCTTTGCCTGGTGAGATATGGCTAGCCTGTCTTCCCAGGGAACAGTGAGTTTGGCTAGAATGATGGACTTTGAGCGCTTAGAAAGAAGGATCATATCCGGTCGGAGGGTAGTTGCCACTACCTCCTGAGGAAAGACCAGCTTCTCTTGAGGTCCACATGCAACTCCCAATCCGTTTGCGCGGTGTAGAATAGATGGTAGACTGTAGATCTTCTTCCCTTCGGGACCCTTACTGCCCTCTGGATGGAAGCTTATGACCCTTTGGTGGTGCTGGTGGCTGTTTGTTGGTAATGTTTCTCTGCAGTTCGACCCACTTGGCGACCTCAGTGAGGACTTTGTCATGTCTCCACCTATAGCGCCCGTCTGCAAGAGCTTTTGGGCAGCTGGTCAGAATGTGGTTCAGCGTGCAGAGGTTGGCACCACACTGACTACAGGATGCTTCTTGCTCCTTGCCCCAGATCTTCAGATTGCTGGTGTGGGTAGGAGATCAGCCACAGCACGCAGCAGGAAGTTCCAGCTTGCCTTGGTCAGTAATCCAGAGCTCTCTCCAAGACAGTGGTCTCTTGGAGCGCCTCTTCCACTGCGTCCAGCGTGCCTGGGAACCCAGCCCTGCCGCTTTAATTCGACGGTCTTCTTCAGCTGTTCTCCCGCACCCTTTGCACCACCAAGTCCCTTCTGCCTTGTGTGTTGCTTTTTGACCAGCTCTTGGCGCTGTAGTTGCCAAGCCCTAGCCGGCCCCGACACATAGTGCCCACGATTTCTTGATGCCTCCAGTAGGCTTCTGCTTCCTTCACTGCTTCAAGGGGTTTCCACTCCTGCCGCAATTAATGGCAGAGCTTGCATGCCTAACTTTTGCGTCCCTGGAGATTAAACGCATGCACGCTGCCCTTGCTTTGGTGGCCTTAAATTCTTCTATGACAGAGGAGCATGGTAACCGGAGTACTGATGACTTGCTGTATAAGTTGACTGAGCTGAAAGCTGGAGGGACGCCTAGCCATTTCCGGATAAACCTGCTACAGACTCCTCTCCATAACAATCTCCATAACAACAACGACGACGACGACGACAATGATAATAATAATGATGATGATGATGATGATGATAATAAGAATAATGATGATGATGATGATGATAATGATAATGAT